>NW_017715354.1:0-18144 GCF_001865875.1 Lupinus angustifolius
TGTTTCTTACTTACTTTCTTTCTAGCTCCTCGATGATTAACATAATTGATGGAATGATTTCCTTGACTCCTCATTCTGGTTTCCTCTTGAACTAACATACTATGCAATTCATGCACATTCCATTTGTCTTTCATGGTGTTATAGTTCATTTGGAAAGGACCATATTCAGAGGGTAATGAATTTAGTATAAATTGCACAAGGAAGTTTTCATCCACATCCATTCCCAATGTCTTAAGTCTTGCTGCAATGTTTGTCATTTCAATAACATGTTCATGCATAGTACGAGAACCATCAAATTTCATGGTGGTCAATGTACTCATTAGTGTCCCAGCAAGAGACTTGTCAGCAGTTTGGGAGCGCTCTTCCACAAACTTTAGCATTTCTTTAGCACTTTCAGTTTTAGGAAGAGCTGACTTAATGTTGCCAGCAATACTCATTCGCATATACATTAGACTCAATCTGTTTGATCTTTCATAATTTCTGTAATGAACTTTATGTTCTTCAGTGCTTATATTGGTAATAGCACTTGGCTTATCTTCTCTAAGTGATAAATCCAACTCCATTAGCCCAAGGTAAAATTGGATTTGTTCACTCCATTCAGAAAAGTTAAGTCCATTGAAAGTTGGAACATATGAGAATTGCGAATGCAAAGCAATAGGTACTGCAGTCAATGAACTCAAACAAAAAACGTTAAAGCTTTGAGTTACATGCAAAATTAATTCAGAATACTTCATAAGTGTATATTAATGTCTACCTTTGGGTAATCCATCAATATACCATACTAGACATGATGATACTAAAAGAAAATTCATATAATTTGGCAATAATGCATGCATAAATTAGAAACATTTACTATCTTTGGATATATAAATATAACTAATGATGCATTTACAATACCAACATTCATGCTCATTAATTATAAGAACAAATAATATTGATTATAAGAACAAATAATCAACCTTTGGGCGATTCTTAACTGTCTTATAATAATGAATTTCATTTACTCATAAACCAATAATTAATTTATCATTCTTAGTATCAAATTAATGAGTAAATGAAATATGATCATAAAATTTGGAATTAAATAAACATAAAGATTTGACCACTTTGGTGATTAACAAACCTATCATACAATAATTCCAAACAAATGAAATATAATCATATAATTGGGAATTAATTAACATAAAGATTTGACCACTTTGGTGATTAACAAATCTATCATACAATAATTCCAAACATATAACAAATCATAATAATATACATACATATACATATGACTCCCAAAATTGCACATAAATTACAGTTACATACATATTCATGAAACAATTATATTAAACCTTATAATATATATATATATATATATATATATATATATATGTTTTGCTTCTCGGTTAACATATGATATAATATATATTACTTTACTGTTAACGTTATTTATATATAAATATATATAAGTAAATATGTATATGTTCCGTTATTATTTCATGCTTGGTATATACATTATATCACTGTTTCTTAAAAAAAAAGTAGAATGTTTACTGTTTGATATATATTAGGTATTGTTCCCACATTCATACGTATGTATTAAATTTAATAACAACAAACACACACATCTTTATTGTTTGTGTTAAATATATTGTCTCAATATTCATTCACATACATATATACATCACGTGTTCAAAACCAAAGTACCAGATGCAGAATATATAAAAGTTTAGTCACTTTCATTATGAACAGTGCAATGAAAAATGCAAAATATATGCACAGTAATGGTGATTTGAACAATGTCATGAACAGAACAATAATATGTTCTTTTATCTACACTTTGTTTGTTACTCTTTTGCAGCGGAAAAATCATATATCAGTTCTCTAAACATTCAAGAACATATTTTAAAGTATCATTCAGGATCAAAATCATTATTAATGGAAAACTATAAATTCTTAAACACAGTGCTCTGATACCACATGTAAACTTTATTTGAAGTCGTGTATAAATGGATCTTAAGAAATCATAGTTTTCACATCCATAAGAATAGTTACAGATTACTAACCTTTCCCCATGGCGATACGATCCTCCATATGGCGATACGATCCTCCATTTAGTTGTTGTTTGGTGTTCTTGGTTTATAGAGTAACTTTTCTATCTCCTTCCCGTTCTTACTATGTTCTTCCTTAAGTGATGACTGATAGAGCAATCTTTATGGGCAGAGATAGGGACAATGTTTATGGTCCTTTTTCTTGTTAGTATAGTGCTTCCATCAAGCACTATATATAGGCTCTTTTCCAAGAGTCTTAACATTTCATTGATGACTCTTCATCCAAGAGTTATGTCATTCAAATAATGAAATAATATATTCATTCATGTCACAAGAGGCATATTTCTTACATAAAATACACTTCTTAGTAAAATCTTAAATATAAGAAGGGGAAGTTCTTTATCATGTAGAGTCATGTTTTTTTAGCTGGAAAGATAACCAAAGGCTACAAAGTTAGTGATCGAAATCTTATGACTTATAAATTAGTTGAATGGATTGAAATGTTCCATAAATTTGACTGAAATAATCTGATAAGTATAAATTACTAAAAAATTAATGATTTATTTGTTTGTTAAAACATGGATTTCCATACTTGAAAAGAAAGAACTCAAGATAGGAACAAGAAGAGCAAAGATTCAAGCTTAATAGAAAAATAGAATTGGCACTAGAGTATTGAAGAATACCACATAATATTTTCATTATTGAATTGTTATTATAAAGGTGTAAGACTCACATTTTATAGTAAAATCACAAACAAAGTTCAGCTTAACTAACTGAAGTAACTAACTACATAATCGATTAACCAAATTGTTAATCGATTATACAAAACATAAAACACATATATTTTAACACAATTGAGTCATTAGATAATGACTTATAATGAAATTATAGACTTATGATCAAATAAGTTGGTTGACTAACACATAAGAGTACTATCAAACACACCTCTTGAGAATTAATGAATCATTAGTCTACTGAGGTAAGATCTTACTAAATTCTTATGTATTGTATTAGACAAATGGTCAAACATTCGATTTTATAAGAGACACTTGTTATATGGACAACCACACGTTTTAGAAGAGATTATTTCTTACTCATAGAGTATGAGAATATTATATCATTGATTATTTCTTTATATGAATAAGGTTATATATTATAATTTATCACATGTAAAATTATAATAAATATATGAGTAAATAAGTTACATGGATTTCGAAGTTTTGCGTGTTCAAACAATAGAGTTGTTTAAGAAAACAAAACAGTAGTGTGTCCTAAGATGTGCCGCAAGAGGATAGAAAAATGAGAAGAATAAGGAACCTTGGTCATCTATGACCGTGGATAAGTACATGGTCTTTAGTATTGGAGAATATATGAATTTATTACACCAATGTTTTAAATTGTTGTCTCAATTATGGTTATGGTTGTAGTTATTGTGATTGTAGTTATTGCGACAACTGCAATATATATTGTGGTCGTTGAGGTATGAACTATTTTGTAATTAAAAAAATATGTTTAGATTTAATGCAACCAAATGAGGTTTGATAGACCTAATGCGGTCCATATGTGGTTGCATTGCAGTCTGATGCAACCACATTATTGTGATTCAGTATCACACTGCAATTGCAGTATGACAACAGTCATTATAACTATAATATGGCGGCCACAACACTTATGTGCTCTACAATTTAAATCACTGAACTCTAAACAGGGTGCCTTCCCGTGAGTCCTGAACAGAGATGCTTCAAACCCATATAGGTCCTATACCCGAACGAGCTCTAAGCCAACCAAGTTAGCCCATAGAAAGTTTGTTCATTCAAATGTAATAGCTCTAGCCACCAGCCCACCACCACCCTTATAATTATGCCAAAAAGAATGTATTTTAAATTACTACAATAAAAGAACTTATCAAACTCATTCCTTTAAGCTCCTGTCTAACACTCATGTTATCTATATTTATCTAATCGTCAAACCCGTTACATATTTGTTTAAGTAGGGAGATCAGTTGAAGAAACTATATAATATATTAGAAATCTGTTCAATACATATCAAAACCATGCGGTGTTATTATGTCACATGTTATGCATTGTTATATCAAAACAATGTAGTGTTATTATGTCACGTGTTATGCATTGTTAGTTAGGAGAGCCATACCAGAAACGGAAATATTTATAAAAAAAATAATATAATATGACATTTTTATTCTTTAGATATAATTATATAATATTTTTATCTTTAAAAGAAACCAAAAATAAAAATTTCATATTCAGTATTGGAGAGGAATCTTAATCCTCGATCAACAATTTCCTTGTAATTATCCACAATTGCAATGATCACACTATAACAAAAGAAACAAAAACACAGCAACAAAAACAGCACAGAGATAACAATATATAAACAACAACAACAAAAATATCAAACTCTCATTGTTTCTGTCTTCAATGATGCTTCTAAATTTCATTAAAAAAAGTTTTACATCTTTCAAATTAACAAATATGTTAGACCTAAATCTAGTCAGGCTAGCCTTGATGTAAAATTAGTTCTTTCATGTTGTGCTAAAAGGCCTTGATCTAATATGTTGGTAGCTTATTGAAATAAGCTCATCAAACACCAACATGTACCTTATTTTGGTTAAATAAGTAACTTGAATATATCATAAGCTACTTGGTGGTGTTAAGTGTTAACAAACACACTCGGCGAGTACTTACCTGATATCAAATAAAATTCTAGAGTCATGTGAAAACTAAGTTTTGTTACTAAGGTGTTTGTTTTACTGTCAAATGAAACATAGTACAATTTCACTTCGTTCAAATTATGTTCTTTCTGTATATATTTTGCTTAACACTTGAAATAATTTATGAATAAGTCTGTCAAAACCCTGTAGTTAAAAAACATTATGATTTTTTTTAATTTATAATAATGGCAAGTTAGCAACATTATGAAAATTATATTTCTCTTGTAAGTAATCACTTCTCCGTTTTTAGTTTTATATCTCTATCTAATGTATCTTGTTGCACCTTAACTGCAATTTAGATATTAGAAATTAGTTTGCACCCCGCACCAATAGCCCCATGAAATCTGGACCGTCAATTTTTTCTCTATGTCATATGTCAAGATTTGTATTCAGTATTAGTGTCTTGGGTACTGGAAAAGATCTCTACTCGGGAACAAGCTGGTTCATCAAATTTTATTATTTGAAAAATTAGACAGTTCAGTGTACAGATTACACTGAAAGCAAGAAAAAAATCACCAGGACTGTGACAGAAACAAAAGGGACTAAAAGCAAGAAATAGAAAAATGGTTCAGCTTTATAATTGTGGTTTGGAACATTCAGAAGGCATCTGTCCATTGAATCTTTTAGTATCTGTGCAATAGTCATAGATCATGTAGTTCTTTCTGACCCAATTTAGTTGGCCTTTCTGGGCATAACTTAGATGCTTGTATATGGGAGAAGTCCACCAATTTGCATGAACATTGGAGGCACATTGGTTAATACTGAGTGGTCCATTCCACTTGCAAGCTCTTGCTCTGAAATGATGAAATCTGACTCTGAATGGTGCATTGCTCCAGTCAGTCTTAACAAGTCCACCTCTAGTAGCCCAGTCATCTGCATTCCATAGGCTGGTATGAACTCTCATTCCTTGCTTGTTTGGATATGCAATGCCCTGATTTTCGTAGTTTCGGAATACACGAATTGGCAGACTATCAATATACCACCTGAGATAGTAGTGATTATATCATTATTTTAAATTGTGATTGCAGTCGTGATTATGATAACAGTTGCAGTTAGATAGTTACTGTAGTTGTACTCATTGTGGCCACTGGAATGCAGATTGCGATTAATGCCTATGAACTTTTTATAATTAAAAAATATTTTTGAACTCAAAACCGTCTGATAGAACCCAAATGGTATTTGATGCAGCCACATCATTGTGATTGGAGTCACACTGCAACTACGATACGATGCGATTGAAGCAATCACTTCAACCACAATATTGTAGCTGCATTACGTGATTCGTTCCGCAGTTTGAAGCAATGGATCATATGATTAGATAGGTATTGTATAATTCTTTTTATGGAACTGAGACAGTGAATAACGTTGTTATGGTAGAATTTATTAACTTACACAATTTCTGTGGGATTCCAGTGAATAGTATAATTGTGAAAATCAGCAGTTGGGTCAAACCAGAGGTAAAATCGTTGCTCTTTGTTTCCTTTTCCCTGTGTAAATATGTTTGTATGGACAATGTATGGTTGTCCTGTGATGTTACCTAAGAACTCAAAATCTATCTCATCATGTTGGCTTCCTGTTGAGGATAACTGTGTAGATTTTCAAGAAGAGGCATTAACATTTGACTTATCACTACAAATGTAACTTCTGGTTTTTTTGTGGGAAAAGAAATATGTTAGTGTTTATAAGAAGACCTCTTAGGTCTAGTGAACTTACATAGTAGGCTGTAACTGTTCCTGCAGAATTACCAGGTACCAGCTTGATTAGCATTTCAATACTTCCAAATAAGAATGATCTTTTTGTTTGAGCTGCAGATCCTGGAATCACGAGGCAAACCACACATTCCAGTTAAAAGTGATTCCAATTGCTGAGAACATCACATGATAGGCCATAATATTGTGGTTGTGGTGACCGTCATAACCCCATTATGTCATAATTAAGATGTGACATCTAATCACAATGATATAGCCATATTGGACAACATTTGTCGTATCAAGCCACGTCAAATTCAAAAATAGTTTTTTAATTATAAAATAATTTACACTACAACAATCACAATCTGAATCACAATAATCACACTGACAATAATCATAATCACACTCACAATTATGATACAATTGTAACCACAATTACGATCACAACCATATTTTAAAATGGAGTTAGTGTTAATCTTATGAACATACTAAACCCAATTGCATACTTTCAGCCTGGTTACAAATGTTATCTAAACACCTACATTAACATATTAACTTGATGCACTGGTTTTTACATTTGACTGTTATGGGTTATATCAAATATCATTCTTTTCTACTACTATATTTAATTGCAACATATTGAAAAATACTTTAACATGCTACTTTACATTATTTCTTCTAGATGCAAAATTTCTCTCTTGGCCCAAGACACGAGTCTAGTGAAATTTAAATTACTTCATGTTAAGGATAAATGTTTCACCTGAGCTTTGATCCAACACAAGATTGAGGTCTTCACCCAGAATTGATGCATGTTGAACACCCCATGTGAGATACATGCTCTTGGAAAAGTTGGCAGACACTAGCAAGATGTTGGGTACGATTGCACAAATGAACAAAGCTACCAACATTTTTTCAAATTTGGCCATGTTAACTCCTATGAATAACTTTTGTTTATATTTAACGTTCTATATAGCTGTAAACTTGAATGATTTAATATCATTGGTTGGGGTCTTCTTTATATAGTTGCAATATGACATTCTAAAGATGAACACTACGTGATTGCTATTATAAATTTAATTGGTCTCCAAGTATCTTGACATGTTCATAGGATTCGTCAATCTGAATTTATTGTTTTAAAACGGGGAGCCTATAGAACCCATGTCTGGTTTCATAAATAAGTTGGCTCCTCCTAGGTACAAGTTTTTGAAATCTAGCACGTTTTGTTATATTCTCTCTTGTTATTTTCTTTTTATGAGAGAGCTTTGCTAAATACATCTTTAATTTTCTTCTATAATTTCTCTTGGTAATTAATAAATTATGAAATGGAAAAATTAAATTCAATGTATTGGAATTTTAAAAAATAAATTTGATATTTTTATTATATTTAGTTGTAGGAAGATTTATTAGAGGAAATTGTAAGAATTTAACATATTTTGGCAGTGTTATTAAAACTGTTTCATACGGCCGGTTGAACCGGTAAACTAGTGAATCAGTTCCAATACTGATACAGTATAATAATTAAACTAGTGAATCGCATATTAAAGAAATAGATATTAGTGAATAATATTTTATTGTTGTTTAAATTCTTGAACCATTTTTATGGTTTAAATTATCAATTTTGTGTGAATTGTAGTGTTATATATGTTAGTAAATTGTTATTATGTTTCTATTATTATATATGTTATTAATTACTAAATTATTTCTCAGTCTTGATGAGTTGGAACATTTCTTCCAAGTTTTGTGTTGAGTTTGAAACTAACATATATCATATACTATTATACATCTATTGTTATATGTATTACTAATTGTGAATTGTAAGATTATATAAGCAAATATTATATATTTACTAATTGATATTTATGTTACTAATCGTGAATTGTATTGTTATATATGCTACTAATAGATATATATGTTGCTAATTGTGGATTGTATTATTATATATGTGATAATTCGTTTTTTCTCTCCATAAATTACATAATTGTTATATATGTTACTAAAAAACAATTATGAGTTTCAATTTTTTACTCATCTACATATAATTCATAATTTTTTATAATAATAATAATAATAATAATAATAATAATAATAATAATAATAATAATAATAATAATAATAATAATAATAATAATAATAATAATAATAATAATAATAATAATAATAATAATAATAATAATAATAATAATAATAATAATAATAATAATAATAATAATAATAGCGTTTTTTATTTTATGGGCAAATAATATCTCTTATAAAAAATACATTTTAAACTCTAGTTGATGCAAGGTTTTTTATAAAAAATAATAGAAAAAACTGTGGACATGTATCGAAACATTTAAGAGCGGTTCAATTCAATTTGGTTTCTATAGTTAAATTTGCAGTTAATTGAACTGAACCGAGTCATGTATTTATGTTCGGATCGGTCACTAAAATGTACCAAAAACTGAACTGAACCAAACTTTTATACACCTAATAATAAATGATACAGTAACAATATATAAGACGAATATACTGTTAGTCCATACATTTTTTCTCTTAGTTTCTTGTTTTGTTTTTGACATAGATAGAATATTCACACAGAAAAATTATAAATAAATGCATAAACTTTTCACTCACTTTTATTGATAGCAAATGATGTATGTAAATATAAGTAGAATATAAATAGAAAGAGATAAACTAGGATTATAAGATATACAAATGGTTAACTTACGCCTTATTATTAGTGATAACATTGTTACAATTAGATTAAATGATTAACTAAGTCTTATTATTGCGGAAGCTTAAAGATGAATATTATGAATATTTATCATTATTGATCAAGGTATGAAAAAACCTTATTTACAGTATATGAATAGGTAAGAAGTAAGACCTTAATAAACTTACCTAACTAACTAATAAACACATGTTGTAAAACAATTTCAACATGTGTTACATGTGTAAAACGTGTCAATTACAACTACAGTGTTAATCAATTAACACCTACCTAATTAATCGATTAACTATACAGTTAATTTATTGTTGTTGTCTTGTTTCCATGGTAGCTTTGTTTTCTAATGGCCCCCCTAAAGCTGGAGGGTAAATGTTAATGACTCCAGCTTGATAATTTGATAACAACGTGATGGATCGGAATCTCGATCCTGATGTGATTGGATTTTCTCAATCACTTGATTATTTTCCTGGTAAGAAATCTTGACCATATTCCCATGGTTTTATATTGTTGAAGCTTCGTAGTTGCTCCTGTCCATAGTATTCACTTTCTTGGCGTGTATTTATACATTTTCTTGATAGCATTTTCAATCATCCATTTACGAACAGGTCTTGAAAATGGGTTATAATAATCTTCAAAGCATGACACAATCTTGCATGGCACTAATACCTTGGAAAGCTTTATTCACTTCATATCAACAAATAATATTTGGAATGTTAATTGTTAAGATGGCAAGAAGAGTAAGGACTCATCATATCATTCCATGATGATAAGCTAGACTTGATCTTCTTATTCTTGGGTATGTGAATCTTCGACTCTTGAGGTATAGTTGGATTCTTCACTCACCTCCTTTGTATAAAAGCTTCTGCTGCATCTTGCCAAACCACTCAGAATGTTCATGGGCCATCTTGTTCATGAACCTTTTTTTTTCATTCGCTGGCAACCTACTCCATGTCTTGAGTGTATTGGTTAAGCACATTTTCCTTCTCTTGTCTAAGCCTATCTAGTTCATTCTTCATAAAAATTGAAATTGCATTCCTTTCCTCTGCTATGATTTCTACTTGGCTTTCTTCTCCTCTTCCTCCGCCCTTGTGCAGCAAAATTTTGCCTTGGTTCACCGGATTGAATCTTGAAAGAGAAAGATAGTAATAATTGATCAAGGCTCTGATACCATATTGCGGAAGCTTAAAGATGAATATTATGGAGATTTCTCATTATTGATCAAGACATGAAAAAGCCTTATTTATAGTACATGACTAGGTAAGAACTAAGAACTTAACAAACTTACCTAACTAACTAACTAACTAACTAACTAACAAACTAATAAACACATGTTGTAAAACAATTTCAACATGTGTTAAATGTGTGAAACGTGCCAATTATAAGAATTTTTTAATCAATACTTCACTTGATTTTCTAACCAGTTAATCGATTAACTACAGTGTTAATCGATTAACACTTACACAATTAATTGATTAACTATACAGTTAATAAATTAACTGTTATTGTTGTTGTCTTATTTCCTGGTAATTTTGTTTTTCAATTGCCCCCTCAAGCCGGAGGGTAAATGTTAATGAATCCATCTTGATAATTTGATTTGATAAGAATGTGATGGATTGGAATCTCGATCCTAATGTGATTGAATTTTCTCAATCACTTGATTATTTTCCTGGTCAGAAATCTTCACCATATTCCCATGGTTTTTCCATGGTTTTATGTTGTTGAAGCTTCCTAATTGCTCCTGATCATAGTATTCAATTTCATGGCAAGAATTTCATACATTTTCTTGACAACATTTTTTATCATCCATTTACGAACATGATCTTGAAAATGGGTTATAATAATCTTCAAAGCATGATCACAATCTTGCACGACACTAATACCCTGGAAAGCTTTATTCACTTCATATCAACAAATAATATTTGGAATATTAATTGTCAAGATTACAGGAAGAGTAAGGACTCATCATATCATTCCATGATGATGAGCTAGACTTGATCTTCTTATTCTAGGGTATGTGAAACTTGGACTCTTGAGGTATAGTTGGATTCTTCACTGATCTCCTTGGTATAAAATCTCTTGTTGCATCTTGCCAAACCACTTAGAATGTTCTTGGGCCATCTTTTTCATGAACGTTTCTTTTTGTTCGCTGGCAAGCTACTCCATGTCTTGGGTGTATTGGTTAAGCACGTTTTCCTTCTCTTCTCTAAGCCTATCACGCTCACTCTTCATAAAAATGGAAATTGCATTCCTTTCCTCTGCTATGAGTTCTGCTTGGCTTTCTTCTCCTCTTCTTCCTCCCTTGTGCAGCGAAATTCTGCTTTGGTTTACCGGATTGAATCTTGGAAGAGAAAGATAATAATAATAGTATAGAATACGTAGCGGTGACCAAAGCTTTCAGGATGAAGGCTCTGATACCATATTGCGGAAGCTTAAAGATGAATATTATGGATATTTCTCATTATTGATCAAGGTATGAAAAAGCCTTATTTATAGTACATGAGTAGGTAAGAACTAAGAACTTAACAAACTTACCTAACTAACTAACTAACAAACTAATAAACACATGTTGTAAAATAATTTCAACACGTGTTAAATGTGTAAAACATGTCAATTATAATAATTGTTTAACCAATGTTTCACTTGATTTTCTAACCAGTTAATCGATTAACTATTGTGTTAATCTATTAACACTTACCTAATTAATTGTTTAACTATAAAATCAATCGATTAACTGTTATCGCTGCTATCTTGTTTCCATGGTAGCTTTGTTTGTTGGATATCAGCGAGGTAAGATTACACCTAGATTCCGATATTTGCGCAAAATACAAAGCTGCTACAGTTAATCGATTATCAACAGGGATATTTGATTAAGGACATATTTGTTAATCGATTATGGTCAGTATGTTAATCGATTATACTGATTGTTTACTCTTTGGAAAATAGTTTTCTTGATTCGAAAAAGAATGATGAATCTCGATCTTTACTATCTTAATATTGATTCGTGATTATCAACAGATTACAACAATTAGCAATTGATCATATAATTCAAATTGAACACAAAAAGCAGTAAACACAGAAATGTAAAGAGATAGGGAAAGAGAAAATGTGCTCGAGGATTTTTATCTTGGTTCGTTTGCGGGTCCACTTGCAAACTACATCCAGGCCTCCTAATCGATCTGGGAGATTTTTATTCATTATCAGAAATGTAATCCAATCACAAACACACTTCCAATAATCCTAGACAAAAACTTCCTTCTTGAAACCGTTGAGCCACCAATCTCGGTTTGACCTCTATCTACGCCTACATGGATACCACACTGTTAGCACAATTTGGCCCTAACCGAAAATTTTGCTCGAATCTAGACTCTCTGCCTTGTGAAGACTATTGATTCTCAACTTGTGATGATACCACACACCAAGAGAATTATCCTCAATTTACTGACTTTTGCTGAGTTACTTTGCACACAAGATTATGCGGATAACGACACTGAAATCAGCTTTCTATTACCCTTGACAGAATCATCTCACAAACAGCTCTAAGAACTAGATTTAGAAATCATGCAAGGTATTTCATGCAAAGCACATTGAAAATACTTTCTCTCTTTTCTCTCTCTCTTTTCACTCTTGAAAAAAGTATACAAGAAAAACTTCAAAGAATCAACAAGATAGTTTGAAAACTTAAGCACCATGAATCTTTGTTTTTCTTTTTTCTCAGTATATTTTTCGATGATCAATGAAAGTGTGAATGTATGTGAGTTAATAAAAAACATATAACGCAAAATCTTTCTCTAAAATCTCTAATAAGAATTCACGAACATGCAAGAAAGAATGAATGAGATTAAGCACATGAAAACAACATGTCATGAACAATATCAACTAAGCATGTTAATCTCTCTTTCTCACACATGCATCTCTCTTCTGCCTATAATACAGTAAATCACGAAAATATGCTCTTTAATAGTTTCTAAACAATAATATGCAATGTTTTACGTTTCTATAATTTGCCAGAACTTATACAAAACAGATTTGGCTCTACATACCGTTATTCAGTTACGCAGTTAAAACAGAAAACAGACACGTTAATCAATTAAGACACCACGTTAATCGATTAACCATCATATATCAATACATGATTAAATGGTAAACTACTTATATGTTATACTTGACTCATACACATGTTTTAGCAGTTAAGTTATACCTAATATGCACATATAACATGTATGATTAATGCATAAACATATAATAAACTAGATGATATGCCTCATGAATATGATATGACAATATTATTGGCTTTTGAGACTTGCATCTAGGTTTACCTAACCGAAACTCACTAACTAAGGCACACAACCCATAATACTTAGAAATATAACTCTATTGATATAACCTAGTCTAGATATGACCAATGAGTTCTAGGCATGTTGATTGTTGAGACATCTTCAAGCTTTTAATAACTCCTTGTCTACATCAAAACATAGGCAAAAAATTGCTAGTGCAATCCTTGACACTTTGCACTTTCAATCTCCCTCTTTTTGATGATGACAAACACCACATCAAATACCACATTAAATTTTGAATTTGATGAAATAGCTTAACGACGTTGTACATTTGCATAGCGGTTGTGAATTCAAAATTGAAGCGCTTGCACTCCCCCTTAGGTAAGCAATGATTACTACGGAAGCTATTATAACCTACAAATACATCAAACACAACAAGCAACCTTTCTCCCCCTTTTGACATTATAAAAAATATACAAATATTCAATTATAGTCAAAAGTCAGAAGAGTTATTATGGTTAAGACAAACTGTAATTAATCAATTAAATTTGGGCGTTTAATTAATCAATCAGCTGTAAGAAAATTGCACAAATGCTCAAATTTATATGATTTAATCGATTAAACCAGTGCATAACCGATTAAATTGACAGTAAACAGCAACAAGACTAATTTAATGGCATGAAAGGCTATGTTGATTCAAATTAGGCATGGAATGATTAAGCAGTGATATAATTGAACAGTAAACAACAGGCTTAATCAATCAATAGGGGTACATACACCAAACATGATCAAGATCCATTAAACATAAATCCATACTATTTACGACATAATTAACCATTAATCATGAAATAGACAATTTGAAAATATTAACGCATTACTTCCAATTGTAAACAGCAAGGTACAATTTAAGCATAATACCAACACAAGTTTCGTAGAAAATAAGTAGTTTAGCTATTACAATCCATATGCAAAAGCAAAATAGAAAATGAATTTCTCAAGAAGAAAGCAAGGATCAACATATTCCATAAACTAGGAAGGATAAGGATAAGATAGAGGATTTTTATCGTTAGGAATGATCGTGCCACCACCACCCTTGATGAGGGTGCTCAACTTGTTGAACTTGGCACACAACCTCTTGCTTTGTGAATCAGTAGTTGTCTGAACGAAGTTCCTCAAAGATTGATAATGATTATCTATGTAGGCAGTCTGACACTCCTCAAAGTTCTCTAAATCCGTATGGTATGTGTTCTTCAAAGACTGAAAATGTAGATCCAACTTGTTGTTAAGTCGCTGTTCCATAGCATCCAAGATAGCTTGTCCAAAGGTTGGTTCTCGTGTTGCATTTTCAGAATACCCCCCTTGAGTTATAGCGTTCGGCTCATGTGTTTCATCTTGATCATCCTCACCAGACGGGTCGAGGTGCATAATGTTGAAAGCCTCCTGGTATTGCCAAGTGTTTCCATACTTGTAGATGCCCATCTTGTGAATAAAACTTTCGCCAATCAAGTGATCTTTATCAGAACATTCCACAACAATCGTATCGGAAACATCAATGTTCAGATAGTCAATAATGCGTGAGATGAAAATACTGTAGGGAAGCAACTTCGATTGCGATGAAGAGACGCTATACATGACCTTCAGGATCTCTTCAGGCCAATTAATCATCACATTTTCCTTGACGGCGTACATAAACCTCAAATCATTCACGGTAGGTTGTACATGATTTGTGTTCCTTTGAATCAGTATGTATGCAATCAAATAGTGCAGGAGCCTATTCTCTACGGATAATGACCCAACTTTTGTCAATTCACCTTGAACATATAGTTGCGGTCTCCTCAAACACGACTTATACACTTCAACAACATCAAAAGAGTTGTTAACCCAATCACAATCTCCTAAACTAGCACCATTACTCGATAATCCACCCACATTCATGAATATGCCATCACTCAGCTGAAATAGTTTTCCAGATATCATAGACCAGTACTTCCCATCCTTGTATCTAAAATTAGCATAGTATTCCCAAACTAGAGCAGGGTAAATGTTACCTTTCAATTCCAAAAAGGGGACATCCCCTTGTGCTTGCATTCTATGCGGAAAATCAAAGTTTTGTTCAGGTAACCAAGTTAAGTTGACATACCTTATGTACGTAGGCTTTCTTCCCTGAAACTTGAGCAACCGAGTCTTTTGCAAAATCAAAGAGTAATATGGGTCTCCACGGTCCTGCCTCACTTGTTGATTTGAAGATACGACTTTTGGAGCACGTGGTGGATGTTGAGCAATTGTTTTAATCCTTTTTGCACGATCTATTTCCATTTGTAGCTGAAAACTGAGTTGATTTGGAGGTTAAAGGAAGGATTCACGAAAAACCTATCTTATGGTTTGGAATTGGGGGTAAACGGATTTCTTGGAAATCAATGATGGAGAAGAAGGTTTATGGAGTGTAATGGGGTTGGAGTATTTGGTTTTAGGCTAGGTTAAAGTTTAGGAATGATATTGAACTTGATCCTATGAGATTTGAGAGAAAAAGGGGATGAGAGAGGTTTTGAAAAATGCCCAGAAACATTTCTGTTTCTATTTAACTGGTGCCGCTAATCGATTAACTACCAGACTTAATCGATTAACCAAGTTAAAAAAATAACAGGTTTTTAAAAAATGCACCCAGGTAATCGATTAAAATAATGCCTTAATCGATTAAATAGCATGAGATACATAATCAAGAGTGTTTTGGATGTTTAAAAGCATGCAAAGATTCTAACTCATAGAAGGCCATATTGAGCAGTCACATATATGGATAGAGCTTATTTACAGAATCATGGATTATATAAGGAATAACTAGCATTCAAGATATTTTCATTTTGAAGCATACAAGGCAAATAATCATGCAAGGCAATAACATAAACTCAATCAAGATATTTTTCATCAAAGGTTCCTAGTTCTCTTCGAAAAACATAGAAGGTATCTCGTGAGAGGGGCTTGGTGAAAATATCCGCTAATTGCTTAGAGGTTTCTACAAATTCTAGCACACAATCGCATTTTTGCACATGATCACGTAAAAAATGATGCCTAATCTCTATATGCTTGTTTCTCGAATGCAAAACTGGATTCTTGGAAAGGTTGATGGCACTCGTATTATCGCACTTAATGAAGATCTTTTCTAGTTTAAGCCCAAAGTCCTTAAGTTGCTGCTTCATCCAAAGGATTTGAGCGCAACACACGCCTACAGCGATATATCCTGCTTCTGCGGTGGACAAAGCAACGCATGCTTGCTTTTTGTTGTGCCATGCCACTAAGGAACTGCCTAATAAATGACAAGTCCCACTAATGCTCTTTCGATCCAACTTACATCCATATTTATTGTTCCTTTTAAATATTTCATGATGCGTTTAACAACACTATAATGTGAATCTTTAGGCAAAGCTTGAAATCTAGCAAACATACAAACACTGAACATAATTTCGGGGCGGCTTGTAGTCAAATATAATAAAGAGCCAATAATCCCACGATATTTGGTTACCTCGATAGCTTTTCCCTTTTCATCTTTATCTAAATAACATGAGGACGCCATAGGAGTAGGTGCATCTTTACATTGCTCCATATCAAATTTCTTTACTAATTCCTTGCAATATTTCGATTGATGAATGACAATGCCACTTTGTATTTGTTTAATCTGAAGCCCAAGAAAGACGGTCAGCTCATCCATCATCGACATCTCGAACTCACCTGGCATCAACTCAGAAAATTCCTTACAAAGGATGTCATTAGTAGATCCGAAGATTATATCATCAACATATATTCGAACAAGTAAAACATGATTATCTAATCTACGGATAGAGAGAGTGGTGTCGACTATACCTCTTTCGAACCCTTTCTCTAATAGGAACGAACTCAATCTATCGTACCAGACTCTGGGAGCCTGTTTAAGGCCATAAAGGGCCTTCTTGAGTCTATATACATGGTTCTGGTATTTGAAGTTTTCAAACCCTAGTGGTTGGTCTACGTACACCTCCTCATGAATATAGCCATTTAAAAATGCGCTCTTAACATCCATTTGGAAGAGCTTAAAATTCATGATAGATGCGAAGGATAAGAGCATCCTAATGGCCTCAAGTCTGGCTACAGGAGCGTAGGTCTCATCATAATTGATGCCGTCCTCGTGGTTGTAGCCTTTGGCCACTAAGCGAGCCTTATTTCTAATGATCAAGCTAGATTCATTAAGCTTGTTACGAAAGACCCATCTCGTGCCAATCACTGGATGTTCTTTTGGTTTAGGGACCAAGTCCCACACATTATGATGCTCAGACTAGTTTAGCTCCTCTTGCATAGCTATACCCCAGTGTACATCCTCGATGGCTTCATCGATGGTCTTTGGCTCAATTTGAGACCCAAATGCAACGAAATTAGAGAAATTACATAAAGAACTATGGGTTACCACCCTCGTAGATATGTCACCTATCACCTTGTCTAGTGGATGATACTTTTTGGTCTTCCATGCAATCGGCATGTCCTCGTGCTCATCTTGAACTATTTGTTCTGCTTCTTCTTCTTGAATTTGGTTTATGTCTCTTGAATAAGCTTCTTCTAGCACACTTGAAACATCATCAGGAAAGACCTTTCTCTTCTCTTTTAGAGAAGATTCGTCAAAATGAACATGAATAGACTCTTCTACTTGCATGGAATACTTATTAAACACACAGAAAGCCTT
>NW_017715355.1:0-5823 GCF_001865875.1 Lupinus angustifolius
AATGAATACCCTAGGAATATGCCATCATCAGCCTTCGAGTCAAATTTTCCCAAAGTTCTTTCTCCATTATTCAAAATAAAATATTTGCACCCGAATGCATGAAGATGAGCAATATTCGGTTTTCGACCTTTTAAAATTTCATATGGGGTTTTTGAAAAATTATGTCTAAGAAGTATATGATTCATCACATAACAGGCAGTGTGTACTGCATCAACCCAAAAATATTTGGGAACCTTGCTCTCGTTTAGCATGGTTCTTGCGAGCTCCTCTAGGACTCGATTTTTCCTCTCAACAACTCCATTTTGTTAAGGGGTACGGGGAGCCGAGAACTGATGCATGATGCCATGCTTATTCCAAAATTTATTAAACTTATAATTTTCAATTTTAAGGTGAAACTGGTTTTGAATTTGTTTGGCTAGACATTTAAAAGATTTATATGCATCACTCTTAGACGCCAAAAATAAGGTCCATGTGAATTTAGAAACATCATCAATAATTACCAAAGCATAAAAACTTCCACCAAACCTCATTATCTGCGATGGTCCAAACAAGTCCATATGGAGAAGCTCCAAAGATCTAGTAGTGGATATCCCATTCTTTTTACCAAAAGAATTCTTAACTTGTTTACATTTTTGACACATGTCACAAGAATCCTGAGTTTTAAAATCAAGTTTTGGCAGACCAATAACCAAATTATTTTTAGATAATTTTTCTAGATGATTCACATGAATGTGAGCGACCCGTCTATGCCAAAGCCATATCTCATCTTCTTTTGAAATAAAACATTTTGAGAAAAGAGAAGTGATATCCTCTAGGTCAACCATATATATGTTATTAACCCGACATCCAACAAACTTTACATTATTAGATAAAAACGTCACGAATTATACAACATTCATAATCAAATGACACACGATTACCTTTGTCGCAGAGTTTAATACTCATAAGATTATGTTCTAGATCTTCGACGTATAGAACATTTTCGATTACAACATGAGTTGAGTTGCCAATTTTTCCGGTGCCTAGGATCTTCCCTTTGTTGTTGTCTCCGTATGTGACGAAACCTTTTTCCTTCAATGATAAGTCTAGGAATTTTGACTTATCTCCTGTCATATGTCTCGAACACCCGTTGTCAAGATACCATGTTGCCCATGTGTTCGTAGACATACCTTCGAAATAGATCACTTGCTGGTTTTAGGTACCCAAAATATATTGGGTCATTTTATTTTAGTAACCAAGGAGTTATCTACCTTTCTCACCCAAGCGTAAACACCACTCGGTTACCCATATTTCCTGATGTAGCAAGAGTAACAGGTGTGGCCATGTGTGCCACAATAGAAACATGTAGGAACTCTATTTTTTATATGACCTTTTATTAGTACGAGTTACAGGTTTCCTATATGGTCTATTTCTATGAAATGGGGGGATATACCCTAATCCAGTGTGATCACCAATATTTCTTGCTTTACTTAGCAAGGTATCTAATTGGTTTTGACTTTCTGTAAGTTTTGCGAGTTTTTCATTTAGTTTACAATTCTCATTTTTCAAGTCCTCGCAAGACTCACACATAGTTGTTTGACATAATTTATCGTTAGAGCAGTCGCATGAATTACAAAAAAAATTAGATCTAAAGTTTCATTTTCTAATTTCAGCTCATCTAATTCTTTTTGTAGTTGTAATATTTTTTGATCATTTAGCAGAATTACCCTTTTCCTATCGACACTAATTCTAGCTATTTTCTTTAGTTTTTCATGCATTTTGACATACACATCATATAAAATCTCATATGAAGGAGAATCATCAGAAGAGGATGAAGTATCAGAATATACCTCATTATCAACATCTTTTGTACTACCTGGTCTGCAAGCCTCATCTGTTATAGTCATTAGGCATAGCTTGGTGGTGTCCTCTTTATCTGAGGTGCTTGATGTCGTCTCTTCCTCCGGTACATCCCAGACAATGTAAGCTTTCTTCGATTTGAAGTCCCAGGGAGTGCTCTTTTCTGAATCAACCTTCTTTAGGTAAGTGGGGCATTGAAATTTCATGTGTCTCGGCTTACCACATTCATGGCAAGTGAAGCGCTCTTTATTCTTGCCTTTTCTTGTTGGTTCTCACGCCTCTTTCTTTTGAAAAAGTTTGAAACCTCCTTTCTTCTTTAAGAATTTCCCAAACTTTCGTACGAGAAGGTTTAACGTTTCTTCGTCAATGTCAGAGTCAGAGTCATCATTATCTATCTCTTCAGTAGGTTGTGATGTTGTTGCTTTAAGATATATGCATTTCTTTTTGTGGTCTGACTCTTCATGCATGGTCAGGCGTCCAAGCTCCATCTCCTGCTCTTGAAGATTTCTGAATAATGTCGCCAAATGCATGGAATCAAGGTCCTTAGATTCCATGATTGCAGTTACTTTAGGTTGCCATCTCCTGTCAAGATAGCATAAAACTTCATAAGTAAGTTGGCCTTTGGTACAATATGAGTGAATTTTTTTTGCATATCGCTAATAGATTCACTTGGTAACATACAAAATAATTCGTATTCACGTGTCAGCGCATTCAGCCTGGCGCGCTTGACCTTGCTAGTGCCCTTGCGAGTCACTTGTAAAGTGTCTCACATCTCCTTGGCACTTTGACACTAAGATACCCGAAAGAATTCTTCATATGATAGGGCCGATGTGATTATATTCTTAGCCCAGAGGTTGTACTGAACCTTTTTGTGCTCCTCATCGGTCCACAAACTTTTAGGTTTTTCTTTCGGTTTGTCGTCCACTAAGTGAAGTGCAACAAAGGGCTAGTTGATTACGGATTCCCAAATATCTGAATCAATGGTCTCAATAAAAATCTTCATCCGGACTTTCCAGTAGGCGTATCCCTCGCTATTGAAAATGGGAGGGCAGTTAATGGATAACCCATAACCGCCAAAGGGGTTAGCGGAACCCATTTTAATTCCCTTAGGATCACGCGGATAGGGTTGAGCTAGCACGTTGTACTAGCTCTGATACCACTTGTCAGGTATCAGTGGTCTACACACACCTAGAATGGGGGTTGAATAGGTGTAGTGGTTATCAATTACTGCTTCTCGCACCAAAACCCAGTTCTGGAAAACAGCCCAGGTAATCAATTTACCAGTGGGCTTAATCGATTAACACGCAACAGAAACAAAATTACCAGATTAGCTTCTTGCACAGTTATTTACCAACAAACAAGCAGAGATACAACATATTTATGCACAATTAACAAGGATATGACAGAGTATCAGTATGCAAAATATCAGCTTGAAACACGAATTAAAAACAATTTGAATTATAAAAGAGATTGATAGAGAACAGCTTGCACAAATGGATTTTTATCTTGGTTCGCTTGCGGGTCCACTTGCAAACTACATACAAGCCTCCCCTTCTGATCTTGGGATATTTCTCTTCATTATATTGAAAACTTTGTATTGTCACATACACCAATTCAATTACAAGACTCTAGACGCTTCTTTCTTGAATTCCAAGAACCTCTAACCTTGGTTTAACTATCCCTATCGCCTGAGAAAACCTTTCTCATGATCCAGCCCCATCAAGATTCTCGCTCTAAATTCAAGACCCCCTAGCCTTGGTGAAGATTCACTCAATCTCAACGGTGGTAAGACACCAAGAGACAAGAACCCAATGCACAAAACAGTATACAAAAACATAATTTTACCAAGCACTAAAATGCTCAAATTACAATGATGAAAACTCAAAGATTAACCCACACCCAAGTAACACAAGCCGTCATGAATGTATGTGAGTTAATACAAAACATATAACGCATAATCTTTCTCTAAAATATCTAATAAGAATGCACAAACATGCAAGAAAGAATGAATGAGATTAAGCACATGAGAACAACATGCGATACACCATGAACAATATCAACTAAGCATGTTAATCTCTCTTTCTCAGACATGCATCTCTCTTCTGCCTATAATACAATAAATCACGAAAATATGCTCTCTAATGGTTTCTAAACAATAATATGCAATGCTTTACGTTTATGTAATTTGCCAGAACTTATACAAAATAGATTTGGCTCTACAAACCATTATTTAGTTACGTAGTTAAAAAAGAAAACAATTAAAACATAAAACAGACACGTTAATCGATTAAGACACCACGTTAATCGATTAACCAGCATATATCAATACGTGATTAAATGGTAAACTACTTATATGTTATGCTTGACTCCTATACATGTTTTAGCAATTATGTTATGCCTAATATGCACATATAACATGTATGATTAATGCAAGAACATATAATAAACTAGATGATATACCTCATGAATATGATATGACAATATTAATGGCTTGTGAAACTTACATCTAGATTTACCTAACCAAGACTCGCTAACTAAGGCACACAACCCAGACTACTTAGAAATATAACTCTATTAATATAACCTAGTCTAGATATGACCAATGAGTCCTAGGCATGTTGATTGTTGAGACATCTTCAAGCTTTTACTAACTCCTTGTCTTCGTCAAAACATAGGCAAAATATTGCTAGTGCAATCTTTGACACTTTGCACTTTCATGCATGAGTGTTACTTATCATATGTATGTAGATGTTATGCCTCATCCTATATAATTTTCATTTTAGACTTTTTGTGAGACACTTTCATCTTGGGTTTATCTAACCTAAGACTCAATACTAGGCAATCATCTTAGTACTTTAGAATGTAAAAATCAATCCTAGGTTCTATGATGTTGACCTTGAGTTCTTGGTATGTAGTTTGTTGAGATGTCTAAGTCTTCAAGCTTCCATATAAGACACTGTCTTCATCAAAACTTCGTAGGTTGGTTATAATAGCATCCTTTGACTATTTTTCATATCAATCTCCCACTTTTTGATGATGACAAACACTGAAACCATTCCTTTGTTTGATGACTTGAAGTTGGACAAGATATATTTGCATAGGGTTGAATCAGAGTGCACTGCTCCCCCTCACTTTGTTTTCCCCCTCAAACCCTGTAAGAGGTAATGCTAGGGTAGCAACATGATTACTTGCGGAAGCTCACTTCAACCTGCAAAATATCTCAAACAACACCTTTCTCCCCATTTTGGCATGATCAAAAAGCATATGGCAGATTATCATATTAAAAGCCAAAAGTAAGGAAAGATATACACAATTTATTGGTCTTAATCGATTAATTAATCAAGAATAATCGATTAAGAAGCCAAAAAATTACTTGAACATATGCATAAAGTTTAGCATTCATCGATCATTATATGGATTTAATCGATTAGTTAGTAATAAAACAGATTATGACAGAATTGTTTACGAGATATATCTAGTCGTGTAATTTTAGCATGAATTCCATAGAATGATCAATGATAATGATTAAGCAATATTCAGAGCATATTAATCATTCAACATTAGATATACACATGTAGATAAAATCAAAGGATAATGCAATAATTGTAAATATAATCCAAATCAGCAACAATTTTACAAACCATAAGAGTAAGTGCAAACGAGTACATAGAGTTCACCTTAAAGAACAACAAAATACAACCAAAATATAATCAATACCAAAAGATAATCTCCAAAGCATAACACACACACACCCTAGACGCACTAGACAATTGAAAGTGTGCATGTCAAGAGGAACACTTTGGAAAGCTCTCCTTGAATGTCATGGTTTTGATGAGGACAACTTGTGCCTAAAAGAGCTTGAAGATCACCAACAAATCAACGTGCTTAAGTCTTTATTTGGAACTAGGCTTAGACTAGATTCTAGTTTAAGTTGAGTCGAAGGCTTAGGGTACCTAATACATGTCTCATATGCATATATCTTTT
>NW_017715356.1:0-8552 GCF_001865875.1 Lupinus angustifolius
AAAACATCATCACATCGGCCCTATCATACGATGAATTCTTTAGGGTCTCGCAGTGCTATAATGCGAAAGAAATGTGGGACACTTTACAAGTGACTCACGAAGGCACTAGCGAAATCAAGCGCGCGAGATTGAACGCGCTGACCCATGAATATGAGCTGTTTCGCATGTTACCGAGCAAATCAATATGTGATATATCTAACCGCGACACCTATTCAACCCCCCCCCCCTTCTAGGTGTATTGTAACCACTGATACCTAACAAGTGGTATCAGAGCTAGTACGAAGTGCTAGCTCAACCGCGTATTCGTGATCCTAAAGGGAAAAGGAATGGGTTCTTCAAATCCATTTGGTGGTGATGGGTCATCCATTAATCGACCACCAATATTCAGTGGTGAAGGGTATGCCTACTGGAAAGTGCGCATGCAAATTTTTATTGAGGCCATAGACTCGGATATTTGGGAATCCGTAGTCAACGGCCCTTACGTTCCACAACATCTTGTGGACGATCAACCTAAAGATAAACCGAAAAGTTTATGGACCGATGATGAGCGCAAAAAGGTCCAGCATAACCTGCGCGCCAAAAACATCATCACATCGGCCCTATCATATGATGAATTCTTTAGGGTCTCGCAGTGCCATAATGCGAAAGAAATGTGGGACACTTTACAAGTGACTCACGAAGGCACTAGCGAAGTCAAGCGCGCAAGACTGAACGCGCTGACCCACGAATATGAGTTGTTTCGCATGTTACCAAGCGAATCAATATGTGATATGCAAAAGCGATTCACTCATATTGTCAACCATTTAGTTGCTCTCGATAAATCATTTGCTAGAGGTGAACTAACTAATAAAGTTTTGCGTTGTCTTGACAGGAGATGGCAACCAAAGGTGACTGCAATTGTTGAGTCTAAAGATTTAGATTCTATGCCTTTAGCTACTTTATTTGGAAAACTTCAAGAGCATGAAATGGAGTTGGGTCGCTTGACCATGAATGAAGAATCAGACCGGAAGAAGAAGAGCATCACATTGAAGGCCACGACCTCCAAAGACAAAGAAGAGAAAATTGATGATGAATCTGATTCCGATCTAGATGATGAAACTATGGGTCTCCTAGTCCGAAAATTTAGCAAATTCATTAAAAGAAAAGGAGGACTCAAAAAGTTTCAAAAGAAGGAAGCGAAAGAGTCAACCAGTAAAGGCAAGAATAACAAGGATCGCTTCACTTGCCATGAGTGTGGAAAAGTAGGGCACATGAGGTTTCAGTGTCCAACCTACCTAAAGAAGGTTGATTCAGAAAAGAGCACTCCCAGGGACTTCAAATCCAAGAAAGCTTACATCGTTTGGGATGTACCTGAGGAGGAGTCGACATCAAGCACCTCAAGTGAGGAGGAGTCAGCAAAGCTGTGTCTGATGGCCAGATCTGACATCGATACAAATTCAGACTCATGCAAGGGCAATGATGAGGTATATTCTGACACCTCATCCACTTCGGATGATTCACCTCCTTATGATGTATTGTATGATGCTTATGTCGAGTTGCATGATGAATTAAAGAAATTGGCTAGAATTAACATTGATAGGAAAAGGATAATCCTGATAAACGAACAAAAAATAAGCCAATTACAAAAAGAATTAGATGAATTAAAACTGGAAAATGAAACTTTAGATCTCATCTATTCTTGTAGTTCATGTAACTGCTCTGCTAGTAACTTATGTCAAAAACCTGTCTGTGAGACTTGCGAGACTTTGCAAGAGGACAATTTTAAACTAAATGAAAAACTCACACGTCTCACAAACAGTAAACTGCAATTAGATAACCTGCTTAATCAAACTAGAAATGTTGGTGATCGAACTGGTCTAGGTTATACTCGCACTGCTAAAAAGAAGCGACCATATAGAAAACCGGTAGCTCAAGCTAAAAACAAATATCATAAGCATTCTCCTACTTGTTTTTATTGTAACACATATGGTCATACTTATCATTCATGCTATATCAAAAAGTATGGTATACCTAGCGGAGTTTATGTATGGAAAAAGAAGGGAGATGATTCCCTAATCACTAACAGAAAAGGACCCAACATAAATTGGGTACCTGAGAAAAGTAAGTAATCTATTTTGCAGGTATGTCTCCGAACACATGGACAAAAATGGTACTTAGATAGTGGGTGTTCGAGGCATATGACAGGTGATAGATCAAATTTCCTGGATCTCTCACTTAAAGGAAAAGGATACGTCACTTATGGAGACAACAACAAGGGAAAGATACTCGGCACAGGAACAGTTGGTAACTCATCCCAAACTCTGATTGATAATGTCCTTTATGTTGAAGGACTAGAACATAACTTGTTGAGTATAAGCCAACTCTGCGATAAAGGTAATCGTGTATCCTTCGATTCTGATTGTTGTGTCATTCGTGATATTTTATCTAATAACGTTAAATTTGTTGGTCACCGTATAAATAATATTTACATGGTTAATTTGGACGATGTCACTACATTATTTTCAAAATGCTTTATTTCTAAAGAAGATGACATCTGGCTATGGCATAGACGTGTTGCACATATCCATATAAAGCATCTAGATAAATTATCATCAAACGAACTAGTTGAGGGGCTACCAAAATTGAATTTTAAAACTAAAGAAATTTGTGACACTTGTCAAAAGTGTAAACAAACCAAAAACTCTTTTAAAAATAAAAATGTGATATCCACTTCAAGACCTTTGGAGCTACTCCATATGGACTTGTTTGGACCATCACAAATCATGAGTTTTGGTGGTAGTTACTACGCTCTAGTTATTGTTGATGATTTCTCTAGATTTACATGGACATTGTTTTTATCATCAAAAAGCGACGCGTTCAAAAATTTTAAAAATCTTGCCAAGCAAATCCAAAACCAACTTAACCTAAAAATAATATATATACGAAGTGATCACGGGGGAGAATTTGAGAACTTTCAGTTCGACAAATTCTGTGATAAGCATGGCATTTTGCATCAGTTCTCTGCTCCTCGCACTCCACAACAAAATGGAGTTGTAGAGAGGAAAAATCGTGTTTTAGAAGAATTAGCGAGAACCATGCTTAACGAAAGTAATACCCCCAAGTACTTCTGGGCTGATGCAGTTCATACTGCATGCTATGTTATAAATCGAGTACTCTTAAGGCCAAACTTGAACAAAACTCCTTATGAACTTTTAAAAGGCCGCAAACCAAATATATCCCATCTTCACGCTTTCGGTTGCAAATGTTTTATATTAAATAATGGAAAGCGGGCCTTAGGGAAATTCGACTCTAAAGCCGATGAGGGAATATTTTTGGGATACTCGATTCATAGCAAAGCTTTCAGAGTCTTTAACAAATATTTAATGCAAGTTGAAGAGTCTATCCATGTACAGTTTGACGAATCTTCTCCAAAAGAGAAGAGAAAGGTCGTTTCTGATGATGTTGCAGGTGCTTTGGAAGAAGCATACTCCAAGGACATGGATAATGAAAAAGGAGCCAATGATGAAGGTCAAATCGAACCTCAAGAGCACTCAGACATGCCTACCGTGTGGAAAACAAAGAAAGCTCACCCAATTGATAAAGTTATAGGTGACATATCTACGGGAGTGGTAACCCGTAGTTCCTTACGAAATTTCTGTAATTTTGTAGCTTTTGTATCGCAAATTGAGCCTAAGACCGTTGATGAGGCCATTGAGGATGTACACTGGGGTATAGCTATGCAAGAAGAGCTAAACCAGTTTGAGCGTAATAATGTGTGGGACTTGGTCCCCAAACCTAATGATCATCCCGTAATTGGTACTCGATGGGTCTTCAGAAATAAACTTGATGAATCTGGCTTAATAATTCGAAATAAAGCACGTTTGGTGGCCAAAGGCTACAACCAGGAGGAGGGTATCGATTATGACGAAACCTACGCTCCTGTAGCCAGACTAGAGGCCATCAGAATGCTTCTTTCCTTTGCATCTTTAATGAATTTCAAACTTTTTCAAATGGATGTAAAAAGCGCCTTCCTGAATGGATACATTCAAGAAGAAGTTTATGTTGACCAACCGCCTGGTTTTGAAAATTTTAAATATCCGAACCATGTTTACAAACTTAAAAAGGCACTATATGGTCTCAAACAAGCTCCTAGAGCTTGGTATGACAGACTTAGTACCTTTCTTTTAGAAAAAGGGTTCGAGAGAGGCTTGGTTGACACAACGCTTTTTATAAGAAAATCAGAAAATCATGTTCTGCTTGTACAAATCTATGTAGATGACATAATATTTGGATCTACTAATGATATCTTGTGTAGAGAATTTTCTGAGATGATGCAGGGGGAGTTCGAAATGTCTATGATGGGAGAACTCACATTCTTTCTAGGATTGCAGATAAAGCAGCTAGAAAGTGGGATATTCATCCATCAGGCGAAATACTGCAAAGAGCTACTCAAGAAATTTGAAATGGACAAATGTAAGGAAGCTTCCACACCTATGGCATCTGCTTGCTACTTAGACAAAGATGAGAAAGGAAAAGCAATCGAGGTAACGAAGTATCGTGGTATGATTGGGTCCTTACTTTACTTAACTGCAAGTAGACCTGATATCATGTTCAGTGTATGCATGTGTGCGAGATCTCAATCATCACCTAGAGAATCACACTATACAACTGTTAAAAGAATCATGAGATATCTAAAAGGAACTATTAACATGGGATTATGGTATCCTCGGGATGCCTCACTATCCTTGGTGGGTTATTCCGATTCCGATTTCGCCGGATGTAAGTTGGATCGGAAAAGCACTAGTGGTACTTGCCACCTATTGGGCAGTTCATTAGTAGCATGGCACAGCAAGAAGCAAGCCTGTGTTGCTTTGTCCACCGCTGAAGCGGAATACATTGCCGCTGGTGTGTGTTGCGCTCAAATCCTTTGGATGAAGCAGCAACTTAAGGACTTTGGTCTTAAACTTGAAAAGATCCCAATAAAATGCGATAATACAAGTGCCATTAACCTATCCAAGAATCCCGTTTTGCATTCTAGAACAAAGCATATAGAAATTAGACATCATTTTTTGCGTGACCATGTACAAAAAGGTGACTGTGTTCTTGAATTTGTGGAAACATCTAAACAGTTAGCAGATATTTTCACCAAGCCCCTTCCCAGGGATACCTTCTATGTTCTAAGGAGAGAACTAGGAATTCTTGATGAACAATATCTTGTTTAAAAAAAAATGTTTAGCTGTTTGCATAAATTGTCTTGCTTCTCTATGCCTATGTGTTTCATGTTTGAATGATATATGTTAAAAATGCAAAAATATATCTCTTGATTAACTTCTTAATGTGATTATATATGTCTCGATAAATCTGTAATAATGCATACGTGTGTCCTAAAAAGTCGAAACCACTCTGCTGCCTAAAAACGAAATTTTCTCTGATTTAATCGATTATGCCAATAGTTAATCGATTACCTGGGCTTCATTTCTGGAAAATTCAAATTTTCTAAAACTTAATCGATTAAACAGCCCGTTAATCGATTACCTGGGCAATTTTTTTTGAAAATTCAAATTTTACACTGTTTTAATCGATTAAACCATCCCGTTAATCGATTAAAACCAGTACGTTAAAGGCAAACAGTGTCTCGGTCTTGCACTTTTTCTGACCTTTTCGCAACCTCTTTGCGCCTTGATTTTCTGAAACAGCAACAATACTAATCCAGGTGCAATAGGATTAAGTAAACCTCACCCTAAACCTCTCAAACCTTCCGAAATCGCTCTATTTCATCCGAAATCCACCCAATTCCGAATCATCCAATCCAAACCCTAGGTTAGGCTTTGCCCCTCTGTTCATCAATCTCAGTTTCGAGTTCATCATCTTCAATGGAGCAGAGTCGTCCAAAGCGGGTCAAGACTACAGCAACGCGCATTCGAAGAAGGGAAACCGGCTCACCCTCCACTCGGGACCGCGGTGACCCCTATTATTCCCTCATTTTGCAAGAGACCCGGTTGGCAAAATTTCAAGGCCGCAAGCCTACATACATCAGGTATGCCGACTTAACCTGGTTAGCGGAACAAAACTTTAGTTTTCCGCATGACATGGAGGCTCAAGGAGCCGTTCAGTTTTTGGAATTGAAGGGACGCGTATACCCTGCTCTAGTTAGGGAATTTTACGCTAATTTTAGATACAAGGATGGCAAATATTGGTCCATGATTTCCGGTAATCTGTTTGAGATGAGTGAGGATTTATTTCTGAATGTTGGAGGTTTATCGTCGTCTGGTTTTGGAATAGGGGACTGTTCTTGGGTCAAGGACAATTTTGATCCCGTTGATGTGTACAAGTCATTCCTTCGGGGCCCTCATCTGTATATTCAGGGTCAACTGACCAAGGCAGGGTCACTTTCTGTTGAGAACAGGTTATTGCATTATGTTATTGCTTACATATTAGTGCAGCGGAACACTAATCATGCACAGCCTACTGTGAATGATTTGCGTTTCATGTACGCTGTAAAGAATAACGTGATGATCAATTGGCCTGAGGAGATTCTGAAAATCATGAACAGCGTTTCATTGTCTCAGTCCAAGCTGCTCCCGTATAGCATTTTCATATCCCGCATTGTTGATTATTTGCGCATTGACATTTCTGATACCATCATTACTGAGTACACTGATAAAGATCACTTGGTGGGTGAGAGTCTCATTCATAAGATGGGAATTTACAAGTATGGTACTACATGGCAGTATCAGGAGGACTATACCACCTTTGATCTGGACTTGTCGGATAATGAGCATCAGGAGGATTTGGGTAATCAGAATGCAACTAATCAGGGGGAGTCGTCTGGAACAGCACCTCAGAGCTCTGTGTTTGGTTTAGCTCAGATGGAAGCCATGGAACAACGACTTAACAACCGCATGGATCTGCACTTCCAAGGGCTGAAGGACTCTTATTTTGCAGGTATGGAGCAATACGAGGAACGTCAGAATGCCTACACCGATAACAAAATTCAGGAGCTGAGGACTATGATTCAGTCTACCGCTGAGGCTCAGAATGCCATGTTCTGCTCAGAATTTCAGAAGCTGTCTATGCTTATCCAGGGAAATCAGAACACTGCTGTGCCTGATGATCAGCCTGTCTATCCTCCGCCTCAACCTTAGTTTAGCTGACCTTAGACCTAGGTTATCCTATCCTTAGGTTTATTTTTATCTTGTGGCACCTTCTGGATTTAGTTATCGTTGTTGCTTTCAGAACTGATTCGTATTTTGCTATTTGTCTTTTATTTGACTTTATGGCCTGTACTATTTCATGACTTTCTTTACTCTTTATGCTATGCAAATGTTTGTGTTTTTGCTATAATTATGTCAAAATAGCTTATTTGCCTTAGTGAATGGATCTTGATCATTTGAGATTTAATAATGCTTACAATGCTTAATATTTGATTAAATCTTGCATGCCATTCTCACTTCTTATTAGCTATTTTTTGTCCAATAAAGCGCATTTGTTCAATTTACCCATAAATGAAACAGGTTAATTTGTTAAAACCCAAATTAATTCATTAACATTGTTTTATGATTAACTAATATCTCTTCCTAGCTTTTTTGACCTGGGTTATCTTTTTGATAATGTCAAAAGGGGGAGAAAGGTTGTTTTGTTGCTTCTCAATTGTGCAGGTTGATCGTTATAACAGCTTCCGATAAATGTGCGCATTCCATCAACCTTGCCAACACAATCTTCAAGCTTATTCATCAAGCAATTGTTACTTTAAAATTGATGAACTTGATGTAGAGTTTGTCATCATCAAAAAGGGGGAGATTGAAAGTGTGCATGTCAAGAGGAACACTTTGGAAAGCTCTCCTTGAACGTCATGGTTTTGATGAGGACAACGTGTGCCTAAAAGTGCTTGAAGATAACCAACAATCCAACGTGCTTAAGTCTTTTATTTGGTACTAGGCTTAGACTAGTTTCTAGTTTAAGTTGAGTCGAAGGCTTAGGGCACCTAAAACATGTCTCATATGCATTTATCTTTAAATCATTTCATCCATGAGATATGTTCATTTGATAATATGTTCATGCATTACATAAATACATGTATATATGCATTCTAGGCATAAAACTAAGTGTCAAACATGTATTATCTAAGTGCATAACATATTTGATGTTTTCTATTTGAAAATACATATTTTATTTAGTGTTAATCGATTAACCATACCTTTAATCGATTAACCCAACTGCTGTGTAAAGTGGTTGCCACTGGAACACGTTTTTGTAATGCAGTTAATCGATTAAAGGTTTACGTTAATCGATTAACCTAACTGATTTTTAAGTTGTTGAAACTGAAAAACTGAAAAACAGAATCAGTTATGATTTTTAGTCCCGTTAATCGATTAAGAAGGTATTTAATCGATTATCTGGGGTTCTGGACTGATTCTTTATAAACTGCGTTTTCAGAATTACAGCAAACGAACCAGGATAAAAATTCGCGTTGCAGGATTTGTTTTCTCTCTCTCTCTCTCTTTACTGTTTTTTAATCGATTAATTTGTATATTGGATTCAATTGATAAATTCTGTTCATTTGCTGTACTGGA
>NW_017715357.1:0-17655 GCF_001865875.1 Lupinus angustifolius
TCCTTCTAGGTGTATTGTAACCACTGATACCTAACAACAATCCTATCTAGGCTAATCTTGTGGAGGTGGTGGTTGGGATGAGCCATGTCTAGCACGCACAATGAAAATGATGTGTTCCAGATCTTTGGATAGTCTCTACTGCTCCTGAAATTCAGCGGCCATGGAATCCCTCATAGTCTAAAAATGTCCATCTATACGCGCATCGAGGCGTTGTTCCATAGTATCCAGGTGAGCAAGCCCAAATGATGGATCTTGAGGCTCAGCACATGCCTCTGTAGGTGGTTTCTCAGGGATAGGCTCACCAGGATTTGCAGCATTATCTTCATTTGACATATCCTCATTCATTCTAGCAGTATGATCTTCTTGATATTTCCATTCATTAACATATTTGTAAATGTCCATTTTGTGAATCAGATTATCAGCAACAAGATGCTCTCGGGAGTTTCTCATGATAGTGTCCACATGTGTTGTGTCAATCTCGTAACAGTCAATGACACGAGCGGTGAATATCCCATATGTGAACAGTCTCGATGAAGATGAAGCTATGCCCTGCATAACTTCCAGAATCTCCAAAGGCCAGTTCATTGTAATGTCTTTCCTGTATGGCGAACATAAGCTTCAGAGCATTGATGGTGGATTGAGTGTGGTTGGTATTCCTCTAAACTAATATATATGCAATAAAATAGTGTAAGAGTCGATTTTCTACAGACAATGATCCTGCTTTGATCAATTCCCCTTGCACAAATAGGTGAGGTCCTCTTAGGCAAGACTTGTACATTTCAATAGCATTGAATGAGTCCCATCACTCATTATTATAGTCACCTAGCCTCGATCCATCACAATCAAGACCTCCAACATCCAAAAACAACTCTTCATCGAGAACAATCATCTTCCCCATTACCATTGAAGAACACACCTCATATTTATACCTAAAGCTGCTAAAAAATTCCCTAATGAGCGAAGGATAAAGTTTACCTTTCAATTCCATGAATTTTTTCACTCCTTGGGTCTCTAACCCATGTGGGAATTGGAAGCCTTGTACATCCATCAATTCTGCATCCGCATACCGGATGTAAGTTTGCTTTCACCCTTGAAACTTAGCCAATCTAGCTTCTTGAAGAATGGGAGAGTAGTAAGGGTCTCCATGGTTCTTTTGCCCTCCTTGAGCCGAAGAAGAATCTTTTTCTCCGCCTCTCGCACGCTTGGCGGTGTGCTTCACTCTCATGCTTCTTGGTCCACTCATCTTTGCAGGTATAACACTGATTTAATCAATTTGATAATCGATTTTTCGAAGGTATTAGGGTTTCTAAAGGGGGAAAGATGGTGAGGATTCATATTTGTGGTGATTTAGGGTTGTAGAGAGATGGAACTACGAGATAGTAATTGAGATTGCTATTGATTTCTATAGGAACACTCAAATTAGGGAAAAGATTCAAAAGGGGGAAGCAAAGAGGATTAGTGTTCTAAGTGATGAATGACCCAAAATGTCACTTGAATCTGATATAGCACTATCGTTAATCGATTATCTACAATAGTTTAATCGATTAACGAACTTAAAGTTTTTAAATTTTGAAATTTGGGATGGTAATCGATTGAATTTGACGATAATCGATTAATCAGATGATAATTTTCAGATTTTCAAAAATATTGAGTTCATGTAATCGATTAAAATGAGTGTTAATCGATTAAATTCCAAGATGAAAATTTCTTTTGGCTACTGGAACTCAAATTAATCAATTAAGGCACAAAAAAATTGATTATTGACAGAGCTTAACACATATTTCAGTGCATTTTATAGATTTCTAGAGTATGCTTAGAATAATATTGCTAAGACACAAACCTAAAGGATTTTGACACACTAAGAGAGCATAAAAATATTCATGAAGTTAATCTAAACAAGGAAGCATGCATTCATAACATATATCATTCATAAGCATATAATCAAGATCAAGCAAGGCACATAATTACCCTAGGCAAATTAGTTTAGATATTTTTCATCAAGTAGGTCAAGTTCTCTGCGTAACACAAAGAATGTATCCCGTGAAAGGGGCTTGGTGAAAATATCTACTAATTGCTTCAACATTTCAACAAATTTAAGTATGCAATCACCTTTTTGTACATGATCTCTTAAAAAGTGATGTCTAATCTAGATATGCTTAGTTCTAGAACGCGAAATAGGGTTCTTCGATAGATTTATGGCACTAGTGTTATCGAATTTTATAGGAATTTTTACTAGTTTTAAGCCTAAGTTTGATAGTTGTTACTTCATCCATAGAATCTGAGTGCAACACACGCCTGCGACAATATATTCCGCTTTGGTGGTAGACAAAGCAACACAAACTTGCTTCTTACAATGCCATGATACTAGAGAGCTTCCCAAAAGGTGTCAAGTCCCGCTAGTACTTTTTCGGTTGAACTTGCATCCCATAAAGTCAGAATCGGAATATCCTATTAGGGATAACGAAGCATCCCTAGGATACCATAAACCCATAGATATTGTTCCTTTAAGATATTTCATAACACGTTTTACAACACTAAAATGAGATTCCTTAGGTGAGGCTTGATATCTTGCTCACATACATGCACTAAACATTATATCGGGGCGACTAGCAATTAGATACAATAAAGAACTAATTATCTCACGATATTTTGTTACCTCAATTGCTTTACATTTTTTGTCTTTGTTGAGATAGCAGGATGATACCATAGGTGTTGTCGCTTCTTTACACTTATCCATTTCGAGTCTTTGCAATAGTTCCTTGCAATATTTTGTTTGGCGAATAAATATCCCGTTGCTCATTTGTTTTATTTGTAGTCCTAGAAAGAATGTCAGTTCATCCATCATTGACATTTCAAACTCCCCTTTCATAAGTTCATAAAATTCCTTACGAAGCAAATCATTAGTAGCACCAAATATAATATCATCTACATAAATCTGTACTAATAATACATTATTTTCTAACTTTTGTATAAAGAGAGTTATATCAACTTTGCCCCTTTCAAAATCTTTTTCTAATAGGAAACTACTCAATCTATCATACCAAGCTCTAGGAGTCTGCTTTAAACCATATAATGCCTTTTTGAGTTTATAAACATGATTATGGAATTTATGATTTTCAAAACCGGGCGATTGATTTACATACACTTCTTCTTGAATATATCCATTTAGGAAAGCACTCTTTACATCCATTTGAAAGAGTTTGAAGTTCATAATTGATGCAAAGACTAGTAACATCTGAATAGCCTCCAACCTCGCAACAGGGGCGTAGGTTTCATCATAGTCGATGCCTTCTTCTTGATTATACCCTTTGGCAACTAGACGTGCCTTATTTTATATAGTCAAACCAGATTCGTCCAATTTATTTTTAAAGACCCATTTTTTGCCTATTACAGGATGATCTTTAGGTTTAGGGACCAAGTCCCTTACGTTATTACGCTCAAACTGGTTTAGCTCTTCTTACATAGCTATTCCCCAATGTTCATCCTCTATGGCCTCATCTATGGTCTTAAGCTCGACTTAATACACAAATGCTACAAAATTACAAAAGTTTCACAGAAAGTTTCGGGTTACCACTCCCATTGAGATATCACCTATAACCTTGTTGAGCGGATAATCTTTCTTTGTCTTCAACACCATAGGCATTTCTTGATGATATGCATTTATCTCCTGATCATCCTAAACCTCGTTTTCAATTTCCATGTTCTTTGTGTATGCATTTTCTAGCGCACCTGAAACATTATCACACAACCTTCCTCTTCTCTTCCGGAGAAGATTCATCAAATTTTACATGGATAGACTCTTCAACATGCATAGTATATTTATTAAAGAATCGATATGCTTTACTATGAACAGAGTATCCCAAAAATATTCTCTCGTCAGCTTTCGAATCAAATTTTCCTAGTAATATTTTACCATTTTTCAATATGAAGTATTTACATCCAAAAACATGCAAGTGTGAAATATTAGGTTTTCAGCCTTTTAGCAATTCATATGGCATTTTTAAGAGTGTAGGCCTAAGTAGAACTCGATTAATTACATAGTAAGCAGTATGTACCGCATGAGCCCAAACATACTTAGGGACCTTTCATTTAGCATTGTCCTAGCTAACTCCTCTATTACTCAATTTTTCCTCTCAACAACTCCATTTTGTTGAGGGGTTCGAAGAGTCAAATACTGATGTAAGATCCCATGCTTTTTGAAAAACTTGTCAAATAGGTGGTTTTCAAATTCTCCACCATGATCACTGCGAATGTACACAGTCTTATGATCAAAATGGTTTTGAAGCTGTTTGGCCATATTTTTAAAAGATTTGAAAGCATTGCTTTTTAGAGCAAGAAACAAAGTCCATGTATATCTAGAGAAATCATCAATAATTACTAACGCATAGTAGCTACCACCAAAGGTCATAATTTGTGATGGTCCAAACAAGTCCATATGAAGTAATTCCAAAGGCTTTATTGTGGATATAACGTTCTTAGTTGAAAATGAACTTTTCAGTTGTTTACACTTTCGACAAGTGTCACAAGAGTCTTTTGATTTGAAATCAAGCTTTGGTAATCCTACTACTAAATCATGCGATGATAACTTAGCTAGATATTTTCAATGGACATATGCTACTCGTCTATGCCATAGCCAAATGTCACTCTCTTTAGTGATAAAACATTTTGAAAACAGAGTGGTGACATCATCCAAATCGATCATATAAATGTTATTTATTCCAGTCCTATAAACTTAACATTGTTATTCATCTTGTCACAAATGATGCAATAGTTTAAGTCAAAAGATACATTATTACCTTTATCACATAGCTGGCTAATGCTTAGTAGGTTGTGCTCTAGTCTTTCGACATATAGCATGTTTTCTATTACGACTTGTGAAGCATTTCCAATTCTTCCAACGCCTAGTATCTTTCCTATATTGTTGTCTCCATAAGTGACATCACCTTTACCATTTAGTGAGAGATCTAGGAACTTTGATCTATCACCTGTCATATGCCCTGAACATCCACTATCCAAGTACCAGTATTGTTCCTGAGTCCGAAGGCATACCTGCAAAACAATTTTACCTACATTGTTTAGGTACCCAACTTATATTAGGTCATTTCTTATTAGTAATCAAATATTCTTGCCCTTTTTGCATCCATACATATTTACCACTAGGTACTCCATATTTCCTAATATAGCATGATATAGATGTATAACCATGTTTACCATAATAAAAACAAGTAGGCATTTTATGATTAGTCTTATTATGCATGTAATCTACTTTCCTCCTATATGGTCTTCTAATTTTCTTTGGTTTATAGCCAAGACCTCCATGATTAGATACATTTCTAGATGTAGCAAGTAGGTTGTTCAGGTTATAGCTACTATATGTGAACTTTACAAATTTATCCTTTAAATCAGAAATTTCAGCATTTAATATATCACATTGATTACATATAGGGGGTTCAATTAATTTAGTGGCGCAACTACATGAGGAAGAAGAGTAAGTAAGATCTAGATTCTCATTTTCTAGTTTCAATTCATTTAATTCTTCTTGCATTTTAGTTATTTTACTTTCATGCAATAAGATGACTCGTTTTTTATCTACATTTACTTTTGCGAGTTTCTTAAGTTCCTCATGCAAGTCAACAAATGCACTATATAATTTATCGTAAGTAGGAGACTCATTGGAACACGAAGAAGAGTCAGAAAAATGTATCTCACTCGTGTCATCCAGATCGCTTGTGCGGCCAATTTCTTGAGTGTTTGCCATTAAGCACAATTTGGCGGTCTCCTCTTCATCGAATGTGTGACTTGTTGTCTCGTCCTCTGGAACATCTCATACTATGTAGGCCTTCTTGGATTTAAATTCACGGAGGTTGCTTTTATCATGTTCAACCATCTTGACGTGACTCGGGCATTGGAATTTCATATGTCCCGGTTTGCCACACTCATGGAAAATGAGGTGATCTTTGGGAACTTTGTCTCGTCTGGTTGAAATAGTTGCCTCTTTCTTTTGAAAGCGCTTAAACCCTCCTTTCTTCTTAAGAAACTTGCTAAACTTTCTAACCAGGAGAGTTAAGGTTTCATCATCTAATTCAGACCCCGAATCATCATCGTCTCTATCTTCTTGTGGTTGTGAAGATGTAGCTTTTAGAGAGATCCCCTTTTTCTTTTGGTCTGAATCTTCATGCATTGTTAAGCGTTCCAACTCCATTTCATGTTCTTGAAGTTTTCCAAAGAGATTTGCTACTGACATTGTGTCTAAGTCTTTCGACTCCATAATTGCTATTACCTTGAGCTGCCATTTCCTATCAAGACAACGCAACACTTTGTTAGTAAGTTCACCAATAACGCAACACTTTCATTAATCGATTCATCTGAGAACATATGGAACAACTCATATTCATGTGTTAATGCATTCAATCTTGTGTGCTTAACCTCACTTGTGCCTTCGTGGGTTACTTACAAAGTATCCCACATTTATTTTACATTTAGGCATTGTGACACCCGAAAGAATTCATCGTATGATAAGATAGAGGTTATTATGTTCTTTGCCTTGAGATTGTGCTGGACTTTACGTCTTTCTTCGTCAGTCCATAATCCCTTTGTCAATTCCCGTTGACAAAGGAGTCTCAAATCTCCATGTCTATTGCCTCTATAAAGATTCGTATGTGCACCTTCCAGTAGGCGTACCCCTTGCCACTGAAGATCAGAGGGTGGTTGATGGATGCGCCATCACCACCAAAAGGGTTAGTAGAACCCATAGTGATTAATCCTTTGGATCAACGAATTTAGCGGCCAAGCTAGCACCTTCGTACTAGCTCTGATACCACTTGTTGGGTACCAGTGAGGTTAGATTACACCTAGAGAGGGGTGAATAGGTGTAGCGGATTACTAATCCTGCTATTTCGATATTTACGCAGAATACAAAGCTGCTATAGTTAATCGATTATCAACAAGGCTAATTGATTAAGGACAGTTTTGGGACAGTTATGTTGATCGATTATGGTTAGTACGTTAATTGATTATACTGGTTGTTTACTCTTTGAAAAACAGTTTTCTTGCTTCGAAAAACAGTGATGAGTCTAGATCTTTACTATCTTAATATTGATTCGTGATTATCAACAGATTAACAACAATTAGCAATTAATCACGGAATGCAAATTCAACACAGAAAGCAGTAAAGACAAAAACATAAAGAGATAGGGAAAGATAAAATGTGCTCGGGGATTTTTATTCTGGTTTGTTTGCGGGTCCACTTGCAAACTATATTTAGGCCTCCCGGTTGATCTGGGAGAATTTCCTTCACTATCAGAAATGTAATTCAGTTACAAACACACTTCCAATAATCCTAGACAAAAACTTCCTTCTTGATACCATTGAGCCACCAAGCTCAGTTTGACCTCTATCTACGCCTACTTAGATACCACACCGTTCGCGCAATTTGGCCCCAGCCGAAACTTTTGCTCGAATGTAGACTCCCTGCCTTGTGAAGACTATTGATTCTCAACTTGTGATGATATCACACACCACGAGAATTATCCTCAATTTACTGACTTTTGCCGAGTTACTTTGCACATAAGATTGTGCGGATAATGACATTGAAATCAACTTTCTATTACCCTTGACAGAATGACCTCACAGACAACCCTAAAAACTAGATTTAGAAATCATGCAAGGTATTTCAAATGAATGAAAATGTTGGCACATTGAAAAGACTTTTTCTCTTTTCTCTCTCTTTTCACTCTTGAAAAAAGTATGCAAGAAAAACTTCAAAGAATCAACAAGATAGCTTTGAAAACTTAAGCACCATGAATCTTTGTTTTTCTTTTCTCTCAGTATATTTTTCGATGATCAATGAAAGTGTGAAAAGCTTAGTTTAAAAATTGATTTGATTATGTTTCAAAATAACAGAATTAGTTCATAATTGACTTAACTCATATTAATAGATTAAATTGTCAAGTTAATCGATTAACGTGTTTCTTAAAAACAGATTTTCAATTATGGCTTAATAGATTAAAAACTTGCTTAATCGATTTATAAGCAGAAATATTGGGAGGTTAGCTTCTGTAACTTCATTTAATTGATTACGACTTTTCTTAATCGATTAAGGATTTCACCAAGACTTAATCGATTACCAAATGGGTTAATCGATTAAAATCGTTTTAAAATGGTTTTTCTAATTATATGGTAAACACCCTATATGATGAATGAACATGCAACATGATTTGTAGAAATGATTAAAACCTTTATGCACAAAATCATGTATGCTTAATGCAAATGCATGAATGTTACTTATCATATATATGGGTGTATGATGTTATGCCTCATCCTATATGATTTTCATTTTAGACTTTTTGTGAGACACTTCCATCTTGAGTTTACCTAACCTAAGACTCAATACTAGGCAATGTAGGACTCTACAATGTAAAAAACAATCTTAGATTTTATGACGTTGACCTTGAGTTCTTGGTATGTTGTTTGTTGAGATGTCCAAGTCTTCAAGCTTCCATATAAGACCTTGTCATCATCAAAACTTCATAGGTCGGTCATAATGACATCCTTTGACTATTTGCCATTTCATTGTTTTCCGATACTTATCACTAATAATAAGGTTGCTATAATTAAGATTATGATTAAACTCCTTAAAGTAATCAACAAGTATCTCATGCCCCTCTCATGCTTGTTTCTTAATTGAATGCCCCTCTCATGCTAAGGGGTGATAATACTACTCCCAGCTTGTCTCTTAATTGAATGCCCCTCTCATGCTAAGGGGTGATAATACTACTCCCAGCTTGTCTCTTAATTGGTTGAACCATGTATGTGTTAAGGCTTTAGCATGTAAGACATTCTACAGTTTGATCTGTAGTTGGTCAAGCAATAAGAGAATTGGATCTTGAGTGATATATTGGATTAGAGGCTAAAGCTTTAGCACTAAGGTTAGCACACCATAAAATTGGTTTCCTCGGGATAGGCAGTTTTATTTCTTGCAACAAGGATATGATCCAAGCTACCTTTGTCGCAAGATCAGCAAGTGCAGGATACTCAGATTCAGTACTTGATCTTGATATTGTTCTTTGCTTTAGAGAAGACCAATTCACCAAAATTTCACCTACAAATACATAGTAACCAGCCACAGGCTTTCTGTCATCCAAATTCGTGGTCCAATCAGCATCAGAAAACCCTAAAATGTTATGGTCAATAGAAGCTTTCATATGTAGACTATAGTCAATTATTCTTTTCAAGCATCGGTAGATGTTCTTGTTGCATTGCAAGTGAAGAATTGTATGATATTGCATGTATTGACTAAGTCTATTCACAGGATAAAAGATGTCAGGCCTAGTGTTTATCAAGTATGGCAAGGCACCTATAACCTTTCTGTAATAAGTAGGATTTTCCATTAAATCACCTTCTGCTGATAAAATTCAGCCATTTACAATAGGCGTAGGACATGGGGCAATATTCTCCATATTGAATCACTTTAATAGATCTGAAATGTGTTGTGTTTGTTTCAGATAATTGCCACTAGCATTTCTATAAACTTCAATTCCTAAAAAGTAATGCAAACTTCCAAGATCCTTTAGTAAAAACATATCATTTAGTTATGTTAAAAATGAGACTAGAAAATTACTATCTATTCGGGTAACAATAGTGTCATCCACATAAACTAGTAAGAAAGTAAAGTGGTTCTTACTCATAAGGAGAAAGAAAGAGGAGTCAATTCTAGTGTTTCTGAACCTCTACTGAAGTAATGTTGTTCACAATTTGTCATACCAAGATCTTGGAGCCTACTTTAGACAATATATGGCCTTAGTTAGTTTGCATACATGATGAGACCTTGATGGATCTATAAAGCCTTTTGGTTGCTTCATAAATACAGTTTCCTTGAGTTGCTTCATAAATACAGTTTCCTTGAGTTCCTCATTAAAAAATGCGTTATTTATATCCATATGTCTAATCTCCCAATTATAGTGCACAACAAATTACAAAATAATCTTTATTGTATTTTCCTACACTATGGGACTGAAGGTTTCATTATAGTCAAGTCCAGTTGTTTATTAAAATCCTTTAGCCACTAGTCTTGCTTTTATTCTCTCTACTACACCATCATCCTTGTGTTTGTCTTAAAAACTCATTTTGAATCAATTAATTTTTTCTGTCCTTATACAAAAATCCAGGTCATATTCAACATCAAGGCGTTGAATTTAAACATCATGGCTGCTTTCCATTTTGATATTTTTAACGCCTCTTTTGCATTATTGGGTTCATGTTGTTCTATCTTTCTTTCCACTACTCCTACATATGGTTTCTTGGGCTTGAAGACACCAAATTTGTTCTTAGTTATCACCTTATGTTGATTGTTAGATTCTATAGGTTCATCCAATTGAGAATTGATATTGTTGTTTCCCATATCAAGATTTGTAATAGTTGGAGAGGTTAGTTGAATTTCATTTCTACTTCTAAAGTTGTTGTTATTGTAGTTGTTATTTAAATAATTATATCTATGTCCTTTACTTGGTGGGTTAGCCCTTGAGGCTCTGTCGATACTATCATCACCTATTTCTACAACAATTTTATTAATTTGTAAAGTTGTTTCCCTTTTATTCAGATTTTTACCATGTTCTTCTTGCCTTGAAATGGAAAATAGAAAGGTATTGATATTAGAAATATCTTCTACTGATTTTCTTCTAGTTGAGAAAGCCATCATAAAGGGAAATAATTTGTTCGTTGAAAACAATGTGTCGTGAGATTAATATCCTTCTAGTTGAACTTAGACACTTATAGCCTTTGTGTGAGTTGTTGACCCCATAAACACATACTTTGAGCTGTGAAATTTCAATTTTGTTGATTGTAAGGCTTCAAGAATGGATAACAAGCACAACCTAAAGTCTTCATAGCCTTACAATCAGTGTTTTATGAAATAATAACTCATATGGTGATTGAATTTGTAGAATTTGACTTGACAGTATGTTAATGAGGAAAACAATAGTAGCATATTGCAAAAATAATGTAAAAGTATAAAATGAATATTGTGGATTTTTCTCATTTATTGATTAAGGCATAAAAAACCTTATTTATAGTGTAAACTAACTAGCTAACAAACTAACAAACACATGTTGTAAAACAATTCAACATATGTAAAATGTGTAAAATGTGTAAAATGTGTAAAATGTGTAAAATGTGGTAGCTTTGTTCTCTGATAGTCCTCCTCAAGGTAGAGAGTAAATGTCAATGACTTCAGCTTGATAATTCAATTTGATATCATAACAATGTAATGGATCGGAATCTCGATCCTAACGTGATTGGATTTTCTCAATCAATTGATCTTATTGTTGTTGTTGTTGTTGTTGATCTTGTACATCTTGTTGATCTTATTGTTGTTGTTGTTGTTAATCTTGAACATATACTCCTTGATGGCACTTCTTTCTTTGACAACTTCCACTTCTCATCAAAGTACAAAGGTGGTGTTGGTTTGGCACGATCCATAGCAGAGGCCATAGGAATAGAACAAGGAAAAAAATTGTTTCATACAGAGCAAAACAAAGGACCTTGACACAAATCAAAGATAAAATTGTTGCACGAAATAAAATGATTCTAATATTAATTAATGCACCTCGGAGCAAGAAGCTTGCATTGAGAAATCATTGAAACAACTAATAACACATTGTTGAATCTGCCTAATGCTTCAAGGATGTTAAATGTAGAAAGCAACAAGTGTGGCTTCCATGCACAACAAATTTCAACCCTAGTGTCTAGACTCCTCTCTACCTCAAATTCTTCCCCTTTCTTCTCCTTCCTTTTTTTTCTTCAAAAACTTCTCTGCTTCATGTTGAGTTGTTGACGATGATTTTTTGTTGAATCTTGGAAGAGGAATATAATAATTTTGAAGAATATGCAACGGTGACCAAAACCTTCAGGGTGAAGGCTCTGATACCATGTTAAAATGGTAGGAGACATGCTTGAATCTTCTTGATGAAACAAGAAAGACGAGAAAAGAATGATGAATGAGAAAATGGAAAACTTGAAGGAAGAAAGAAGGAGAAAGACAAAGAGAAAGAATAGAAACTTTATTTCTCATTGATTGAATTAGAAAAGAATACAATGATTTATATATTGAAAACTAGTAAAACTAACAACCAACTATCTAACAACTAACCATCTCATCGATAATGCTTTAACAACCCCCGCAAGCTGGAATGTATCATACATTCCAAGCTTGGAAATGATTGTGTTGAACACAACGATATACTCTACTACCTCTGTAAGAACGAGGTTGCAACTAAGAGGGAGGGTGAATTAGTTGACTTAAAAATTATGGCCACTTTTTCTGCAAAATCAAGATTTAACATGCAACGGAAAATATATGCAGAAAAATAATCAATATTAAAATGAAAGAGATAAGGGAGAAGAGAATACACAGTGATTATTATACTGGTTTACCTTCTAGTCCACCGAAGGCTACGTCTAGTACTCTTGCAGCACAAAAGATTTCTTCACTAAGAATTATGAGTTGTAATTACAATATCCCACCCCGAGATTTTTATGTACCTTAGACACTCCTTAATTCTTATTCACTCTTGGAAAAAACATTTCCAAGTGATTCTAATCCCCTTTCTTTTTACACCCCGTGAAAGAAAGTATTTTGCAGTAATAATGAAGAATGTATAACAATGGCAGATTTCCTTTACAATTATGAAAGTAGTATAACTTGAAATCCAATCTACTCTTTATGTATACCAAGTAATAATGCTCTTTGGAAAAATTTGAAACACTTCTAAGCAACTTCAGAAAAAACAACTTTGAAAGGTAAGGGCTAGTTGCAAAAAGTGTACAGAAATAACTTCAGAATAAGTTTAAGAGCTTTTGGAAATTTTATAAGAGTTGTGTGTTGTTATGTATTATTGTGTATTTGTGTTGTGAGAGTTAGAGTCTTTATATAGACTTTCCAAACACCCATGGGGCTTTTCTGAAAGTGTAGGAGTTGTTTGAAGTGAAGAGATTTCGTTTGGAGTGAAAACATTTCATTTTGAAATCTGAAATCTCATGCAACAACTCTTAGTAATCGATTACTGATAGTGGGTAATCGGTTACCCAAACTCTCTGTCCACTGTTCATTTAAAATTAATTTAGAGTAATCGGTTACAGCAAACTGGGTAATCGGTTACTCAACTTTTCAAAAATGGTAATCTGTTACTCAAAGACAATAATGGATTACTGAACAGTTTTAAGTTGGATAACTCTTTTCTCACACACGTAACCTGTTACTTAGATGAAGTAACCCGCTACACACTATTTTTGAAACATGTTTTAAGTATTTTTAAAGTGTTTCAACTTTCTTTAAAAATAGTTTGAGCATTACTACTTTGTATATTTAAGAGTTTTAGGATATAAGTACCTATAGAGACTTAATCTAATTTTCTTGAAGCTTTAATCTTCTTTGTCTTCATAAGTATTCTTCTTTTTCTTCTTTTTGATGATGTTGGTGTCTTCATCAAAACCTTGCCAAGGTTAGGAGCAAAGATCTTCTTCACAACCTCCTCTTGCTGGTGAGCGAATCTTCATCACCTAGTCTTGAAATCATAATGTGAAGCAACAACGACGCTTAACCACATAGGCAGAAGCAACTTCATCCAAAGCTTAACCATCTTTTTTTGCAGAAGCAAACCAATCATAATGGATGAAAGAGAGAAAAGAGATGGACCTTAATCTTTATCCTTATATGTTATTTCAATGAGTAAAAAAATTACACACTATAATGTTGTGTGTTTAATGAGAGAGGGGTAAAGAAACTCGAGTAATAAAGAAATGAGAAATAATTAGGGTAAATGATAAAGAATAAGAAAAGAAAGCATTTGTATAATGATCTTGCCAACTTATTGTAGAATATGTTTTCGTACTGGACACCCTCTAACATTGCTGCACTTGTAGTAACCCCTTGGATGAGGTGAACGTTTAATAGGTTTATGTCCATATTTCCTTCAAGAATAATCATCACTCAAAGATATCAAGATAGTATTGTCACATGCAACATTATCACCTATTGAAAGCAAGATAACACTAATGAAGGTCATTAAGATGAAAAAGAAAGCACCACCATGTTCTTGATTGTTGAAGTTTTCCATGACATTCTTCATGGAACCATAAGCGAAATCTATCAAAAGATAATTATGCTCTGATACCATGTTAAAATGGTAGAGCCATATATGAATCTTGATAAAGCAAGACAAAAAGAATGAGAAAATCCATAAAGAGAAAGCTTTTTGATGAATCAAGAAGTATGAGAGAAAATCATGAATGAGAAAATGGAAATTTTCTATATAGAATTGAGTTATAAAAAATAAGGGAATCACTCTTTATATACTACAATGTCTAACTAATATCTAACTAGTTAATCAATTAATTAAACTCTTAATCAATTAACGAAAATAATATTACAACTAACAAATTGAAATCAACTAACAACTTTAACAAAGGCTTCCCACAAATAATATAAATATAATTTTTCTTGTGCAAACAGTTTTAAACCGAGTTCCACAATTTGTCTATGATTCTTCTCGGCTCTCCCATTTTTAGTAGAGGTGTATGGATACGATTTTCTCAATTCTTGTATTAATATATATATATATATATATACACATATGCTTAAACTCTCCACCTCCATCACATTGTAATGCCTTAATTTCTCATTAAATTGATTTTCAACTAGGCTATTAAAATTAACAAAAACTTGAAATACCACAATTTTTTGCTTTATTGGATAAACCTAAGTAAATATACTAAAATCGTAAATAAAATGAATATACTTGAAATCATACCTAAAATCTATTGGTGTTAGATCCCATATATCAGAATATATTAAATCAATGTGTCCCACATCACGAGAATCAAAATTTTGAAATATAAATTATGAGTTTTTCCAAGTTGGCAAGCTTCACAAAAATCAAAATTATCATGTGCACTAATAATCTTAATGTTATACCTCTTCAATACTTAACTTAATATTCTATTGCTAGGAAAATATGAGGGTCTTTATTTTCTAAATTCATAGCATCTATAGATTCTATCTTTAGTTTTCCCTTCCACTAGGACCTTCCCTCTCATTTTGTTCATCATAATGCAAGAAGAGGCATGAAACTCAACAAATATATAATTGTTAGAAGTCAAACTGAGATATACTTAAATAGTTTTTGTGATCTTTGGAACACACAAAACATCCTTAAGCCTTAGAGATTTTCGACATGTATTAAGAGTAGTGTTATCAGAGGTATAGATTTTGAGGTTTTCATCATTACCAATAGTCAAGTAATCCCTACCATCATGCTCATTAAGCTCTTGGAGTTTGTTTGGATCACGTGTAATGTGATTGTTGGCTCCACTATCAAAATACCAATCTGGATCTTGAACTTGAATAGTATTAGTTGAGGTTACATAATCATTATAGTTTTATTTCCACCCTTATGTGATTTTCCTGCATTTGATTGTTGACTCATGCAATTTTTGTCAAACCTAAAGTAACAATAGGATGCCACATGATCAGGTTTGCAACACACCTGACAGAAGACTTTATCTCTAGAAAAGCTGCCACATCCTTTTCCTCCTCTTGGGGCTCTTTGATTTGTTCCTTTCCATCCACCATGATTGTTGAATTTTTTTCCTCTACTATCTCCTCTGTTTTCTATATTGGCTTAGGGATTCAAAGATAAATTAGACATATTGTTGATTTGCTCCAATCTATTTTCAAAAGTCAGAAGTTGGGCTTGCATTTCTACCCAAGTGAGATTCACTTTGTCTGTTATTTGAACAAAAATTGGATTGTATTCATTATCAAGACTTGAAAGTGTTTGGTTGATAAGATCAAAGGTTGAGTCCATCTTGAGTCCTTCTTTCCTCATTCTGTGGAATTCTGTTTTGAGTAGTGTGACAATGCGGACATACCCATAACCACTTAAATTTTGGTAGGCATTTGCAGGCATATATAAAATGGGATTAAATTAACTGATTAACCTGAGTGTTGGGAATGTTTGAAATATGTTATTATATGAAGTCCCACAATGTCTAGAATTAGAATAGAGTAGAATATCAATGTTATATATTGTGTTGGAATTTCTAACAATTTATGGGTCACAAATATAATTCTGTAATTGTGTTATGGCCATTATGTAATTAGCCAAAATATAAAATGATCTTAAGTAATTAATTTGGTGGCTAAAAGGCATATGTGTCATGAAATAATAATAAGTGTAGATACCTTCAGGCAATTTCTGATTTGATGAAGGGACTGAATCAGAATTATTGCAACTAAAGTAGTAACCACTACGGGGTTACTTTTATGGGTTATGGTCCCCATTTGTAGAGCAACAGGTTTTCAAGTGTAAAGGTGGAGGAGAATAAGGTAGGATGAGAATAGTGTTATCCAGGATAGGATAACACTATCCACCCATCCATAAGGCTCATTAGGTATAAGGATGAGGTTTCTCCTCATAACCAAAAGCTAAGGCATTCTCTCCCTAAGGAACCTTTTTCAGAAACTAAGGTATTCTCTCATTCCCCTCTAGAGAGAACTAAAGGAAAACCGTAAGGCGCTCTATCATCTGGAAGATCATCTCACCCTCATACCTTCGAGATTCCGGAAATGGCTCAACAAGGTATGTTCTTCTTCTTCACCATGAACTCATTTGGGGTTTCTTCGGTCTGGACCATGGATGTTCCATTCGGGTGTATGTATGGGCATACACATTCGGTTGTGGGAACAAAGCCATGGTCATAAGGACTTCCGCATTCACACTAAGGATTTCGGATGGAGAAGGATTTCTCCAACAAGTGGTATCAGAGCCACCCCAAATTGATTCATGGGTGAAATTAGGTTTTCATGTTATTCCCCAAATCTGGTTTGATTTAGGGTTTTGGTGTTTTGTTTCTGTTATGAATCGATTATGAAAATACTTAGGCTTTTTCAATATGAAACAAAACGATTTAAAATGATTGATTGTTGTTTTCTGCTGTTTGTTGTTGAAAAATTTGGCTGATTTTCGAAGAGTCGCGATGCAGAAATCGCACATTTCATGTTCTGCTGCAGTGCTCTCGCTTAAGCGAGAGGATAACAGAGGCAAATCGCCTTAAATAGGGCTCAAGCGAGATTTGGCTCGCCCGGGCGAGATTCTGGTCGCCCGAGCGAGATTCGGCTCGCCCGAGCGGGAAAAAAAGAAAAAAAAAAATTTTTTTTTAATTATTTTTGGGACTTCAGTATCTTTGTGCATTGATTTTAATTGATATTTGTATGTCCATTAAGGATGTCTGTTATTTCAAGTGAGCCAAATGAAGTGAAATGTCGCCAAAGTGACCTCTTTCATGGATATAACTCATGAGGAATAATGAATGGAAGTGTGTATGGTCATTGATGCGGATATTAGCTGGCCCAAAGGAAAGTTAATATTTGGCCGAAGATCATACACACCTGTGATGATAAACATGTCATAATTCTAAAGTTTTATACGTGTGACTGATGAATCAATCCAAAGAGGGATTCGTCAGTTGACATGTCTTATTATGAATGTTTGATCATTACAACAAGAGTACCACTTGCAGTTGATATTACTGTCCAAAGACTTGATATTGATGGTGCACTAGGTATCTTGATTTAGATATACATTGTTTTGAGCACAATGA
>NW_017715358.1:0-283 GCF_001865875.1 Lupinus angustifolius
CATACACATTCGGTTGTGGGAACAAAGCCATGGTCATAAGGACTTCCGCATTCACTCTAGGGATTTCGGATGGAGAAGGATTTCTCCAACATATTGGACTCAAGTCCCTTGTTATAATGTGCACCAGATATAAGCACCAAATAGAAACACCTCATGGGCAGGTGGGCCCATGGGTGTGCTAGGGTTTGTAATCCTTATTCTCTAATAATATCTTGGTAGCCGCTCAACGCTCTCGGGGACGTAGGCACAATTGGTCGAACCCCGTTAACAAATTCTCTTGTTT
>NW_017715359.1:0-34437 GCF_001865875.1 Lupinus angustifolius
TCTCTAGATGTTGAGAGAATGTTCTCATTTAAGATGAGAAGTGGAATATCCTAATGACATGTGAGAGATGTCATAGTGAAGGATGTTAATTGTTAGTATATGCACAAAAGCACAGAGGCGCTGACTGACTTTGATGTAGGGTGTAACATGGACATTGGCTTTGATGCAAGTTGTAACACGAGCATTGGTAGAGATGCAGGGGTGTAACATGGGCATTGCTTGGATGCAAGGATGTGACACATACATTAGTTAGCATTGACGCAATGTGTGTGTTGTGAGTATACTCCTTATGGTGGAGTATGATAGTTCTTTTGAACTAGGATTGTCGAAGTAGACAATGGTGGTAGCGGTTGAGGCTTTCCATGGAAGCTCCAAGGTTCAGTTTGATTGAGTATTGAAGAGGACGATTGTTGGTGAACTTTTGTGTAGAAGTTCCAATATATCGAAAGACTTCCTAGCAATAGGTGGCTAGGCGGTGTGTTCCATTTTATGGCGGTACGGGAAGCTGCACTACAAGTTTAGAGAGCTAGGCTCTTGGTAACATCGTCAAGAATACTTGGAAGGTCTATGCTGTAGGGGAGCAATTAAAGTGAATTGGACATTGAACAAGATGGAGTCATATATTCGCTAAGGTGGGGATTATAGATTTCCTAAGGAGCGAGATATTCGTCTATTTCAATCAAGGTGGAGATTGTTGGGAATGTTTGAAATATGTTATTATATGAAGTCTCACATTGCCTAGAATTAGAATAGAGTAGAATATCAATGTTATATATTGGACTCATGTCCCTTGTTGTAATGTGCACAAGATATAAGTATCAAATAGAAACACCACATGGGCAGGTGGGCCCATGGGTGTACTAGGGTTTGTAATCCTAATTCTCTAATAATATCTTGGTAGGCGCTCAGCGCTCCCGGGGACGTAGGCACAATTGGCCGAACCCCGTTAACAAATTCTCTTGTTTCTTCTCTTATATTTATTCTATGCCTTTATTTGATTGTTTGTGGCCAACGCTGCGCAACGATCGCTTCCGCTGCACCAACACTAAGCTTTATCACCCGTGATAAAGTTGTTACAATTCAAATTAAGATTAATCTTCTTAGAGTAATCAACAAGTATCTCAGGTTGTTATTTAATGCTCCCCTAATATGATTGAATAGAATCTTAGATTTCGAAATTTTCTATTTTAAAATAAAAGAAAAACAGAAAGTAAAATTATATGGAACATTGGATCCATGATGAAACAACCTGAATATGCACACTACAAATCTCATGATGCAACCCTAAGGAAAAGTGCAGCCATTACAGCAGCAAAAAACCACACGAATAATATCACCAAGAGACCACACAAATAATATCAGCACAAGGGGTAATAGGAATTGAACCTTTGACTTGATACAATTTTGATTGGTTCTATTGATTTTGTGTGTTAGTTTGAATGCAAACAAAGAATTAAAACAACCTTTATTAGTTGTTAAAAACAAAAAACCTAATCAATAAACCAAACCACTCATTACGAGTTAGACTCCTTTCCATTAATGGAGAAGTAAGTTATGGGAAAATACATTAATAAATCAAAATATAATGTCATTTATAACCCATAATTTTTATTAAAATTGCAACTTTAACCTTAAAAATAGAGCCAAAATATAACTTGCGAGTCTTAATCCTCAGTTGCATACTCTCTTTTATTCATTTTAACTTCCCACTCAACAAAATTCACCATTTTTTATTGTAAAAAACCCAAACTAGACTACACTCTTACAAACACTCTCCAACTTTCCGACTTCATTTGCTTCCAATTACTCACTTCTTTCCCAACTCATTCATATATCTTCAAACATACACGCAATAACCAGCTTCCATCATATTCTTTTCCAACTCATTCATTTAATTTGTACATATTCTGGACACTAATTTAATCCATTCAAATCAGATTAACTCACTTGGTATTTCCAAATGTATGACCAATGCTTAGCTAGGTTGGTCAATCACTTAGATGACAATGCCAATGTTATCTTAGAAAGTTTGGAAGAACAAATGGTTTATAAGTTTTTCCCTTGCTTGTGCGTACAAATGAAAAAAAAAAGTAATGAATACCGAAATGTTGCAACAAAACAAAATACCAAAATAAATAAATAATAACCATAATAATCATGTTATTTGAACACAAACACCACCCAATTCAAACTTCTCGTTACATCAGCTTATAATATATCCATTCCTACTGTCCCATAGTTTGGTTCATAGAGTGGTAGGACATGAGATCTGAATATTTGGATTCAAATTCCTGCACAATTATTTCCTCTCAATCTCATCAAAATTTCTACCTATAAAAAAGTATATATTCATTCCAACTCGATACATATATAGAATGTATCTCCTAATGTTCGCATATAGGGCATTTATGTTTCAATAATGTTATTTTTACAACCAATTTCTAACAACTTTAAGTTGTCCTTTGATTTTTAGTTGAAAAGTGTGAGATATACAAACAAGTTGATTTGTTGTAAGAAAATTTCATAAATTTTGGTTTTTCAAATAACCTTTATATTTTGTACTTTTTTATAAGTAAAAAAAGAGTATTAACAAATTTAGGTAAGAACATACTTCTAGCAGAAATTCTTACAACAAATGCAATTCTTTATGTTTTGTAGGCTTTCCTTTAGGTAAAAAATAAACACAATTCTGGACACAAATGAAGGTTGTTCTTTTTCTACTGTATATGTACCCATGCTCCCTTGCTAGGCAACCCACGGTGGACAACAAAGAGCAAGTAGTATCCAGGAGGAGCAACCACATTGGAAGGAGGAGCCACCACTTTAATCCTAAAAGTCCCTTTAGATACATTGATGATTCCATCATTCTTGAGAATCAAAAGTTTCTGTCCCATAGAAACTCCATGAGTTGTGAAGGGTGGGGAATACATTGTGACCTTAATGTCATTCTTGGTTAACTCAGCCCCATCCTCCACTGAGAATTCAAGTTCAATTAAGTCACCATATTTCAACTTCTTGGTCAATGTAGTCTCATCAATGGTTGGTCTATACTTGTCAAAATCCTTATTCAAATAAGGAGGGGAGAAGGCCTCAACCCTAGTCTCAGTTGGGAACCTGTCTAAATTTCTGTAGTTATTGTGAGTGTTACTACCTCCAACCCAAATCTTTCCATTAGGAAGCACAGCGGAAGTTGAGTGGTACATCCTAGCAATTTCACTGGCCTTGAGCACCTTAAACCTTTTTCCTTTAGGCTTCTCTGGGTTATATATCACTGGCGTGTAGTTAGGCTCGTCCGCATCCCACCATGCGGCTGTGCCCTTCTGTGCGCCATTGATAAATAATATTTGGCCATTGGGGAGAACCAGGGCATCTCCCATGGTTCTCTTTGATGGCATTAACTCAGTGTCCCACTTAGGTTTAGGGTCTGTGATGATTAACCTATTACAATCATCGAGAGCCGGAAGGAAGGTTTTCTTAGTTTCAGCTAGCTGGAAAGCATCAGGGACATTGCCACCACATACAATGACCTCTGCCATGATGTTGTTAGCATCCTCGGCGGCATTAAGATCTATTGGGAGTAGAGCTGACATGCCGGAAGCCGGGTAGTTCCGAGATCCGCCACGTAAGACAGGGAATGTACGAACAACTTTATTGGTGGTAGGGTTTAGGAGGAGGGAACGGTTGTTGGAGAAGATGAAAACGTTTCCATCAGTGGAAAGATGGACAAAAGGGTAGAGGTTGTTCTCATCTATGTCAGATGTTTCATAGAGGAATGGGAAGAAGAATGATTTCTTGCTGGCTACACCTTCCTTAGGAATGTACTCATAGCTGAATGATCTGCGACCTCCTACTAGAATGAAGTTTCCATTGGGGAGAAGTAGTTGACTTGCATACCTAGTAGCACATATATGGTTTAGGTAAGTAAATATCATATCATACATTCCACCAAGTTTAACATTTGCTATTGACCGTCAAACATAGCTATACTCTTTTATTCCAATTTAGGATTCACTATGTTTAACATAAAGCATATTTTTAGATAAGTAACTGCAAAATTTGTAAAATAAATTTGTAATATGCAAATATAGTTTGAAAGCCGTTTTAGATTAATAAAGATTCTCTCCATTAATAGGAAGATAAGTGATTGTTTTTACATATATTTTCAATGAAAAAATGTAATTTCAAGGTAAACAAAGAGATAAAAATATTATTACATATTACTTTTTGTATGTTATTATGTGTCACTTGCCTCTCCATTAATGAGGAGGATCCTTACTCCTCTTACATGTGGGAGAATTAATCTCATGTTTTCTTCAACTTGTGGCAAATATAGAGTCAACCGTGATATAATATGCATGTGTGTATTATGCATGGTTTATCTAATTTCAGCATGATAATGTAACTACATGGACATAAATTATATCTTGTGAATACTATCTTGAATCAATTAAAATGTTATGTTTTATTTATTTATATGACAATGTGAATAGCCCGTGGATAGTGAATGAACCTTCAAAATACATGATCCCTATCCATAGTTATATAAGTGATATTTGTTTAGGTATGTTCCAAAATATAAATATTAAAATTTGGTGCCTTTATACCATAAATACGTACCATCTAACGTCTACCAATAGATTATCATATTCCCTCCAAGCACATTGATCTTTTGGTCCTTGGCATTGACCACCACCAATGTATCTGAGAGTTTTCCCTCCATCACCAAAACCACCTGCACTCACAAAGGTACCATCAGGTGCAAGTCCTCCACACGAACACCAAGGATCTCCTGCTGCTACCTGCAATGAAGGTTAATGCTATTCAATCAGATCATCATCAAATTTTCCATATGATACATAGACAAATATTACATATCTCAAACGATGTTACATTCTCTGTCCCGTATTAATTAAATATTGTCACATGAATAAAATAAAATTTAAAAAAAAAATAACATTCTAATTAATCTGGAATAAAGAATGTGATATTATTTAGGATAATTCCATCATTCATAATGTGATAGAAATAAAAGTGAAAAGTGAAAAGAGAAAGAGTAATATAATGATATTCTCCCCTCTTATTTTCACATATCCATTTCCTCGTATTTATATCTATTTTATAATGATTGATGAAAACATTTGTAATTTTGGGAACAACAATAATTGATTGATGTTTGATAATCAATGGTTAAACCACAAATTAGGATTAACTTTCTTCTCAAACCATGCATGAAATCTATGAATGTATGAAAAAAGCATGAGACAAACATTTTTCAAAAACAAATGATACATACCGCGATTGGTCTAACTTCATTTGTTTCAATGTCATATTCCATTGAATGAGCAGCACAATCTAATTTGTCTTCTTTGGTTTGATCGTCTTTGTACGGAACACATGGCATCCCTGGTGCTAAGTTGAGTCTAGAAGGTTTGTAAATCTTGGAATCAAAGACAATAATCTTGTTTGTGGGCAACAAATTTATGTGCATAGCGGATACACCCGAATTCTGATTAATCAAATCCCAATGTCCATCAGATTCTATTTCGAAATCAGGTTTGGCTAATCCTTCATTCTCTGGAATGTTTGCATCACCAATAGTGTCTTCAAAATCACCCTTTTTCTCACCGGGAATTTTGTTATCAGCTTCTGGATTAAATGGAATTTTTTCATCTTGGTAGGGTAGGAATCTAAAGTAGGGTGTTTGTTGAATTTTTCCATTCGTTGGAAGCTTATAGTTTTTTCTTCTGAGTTTGTGTTTTGCATCCACGGCAAGGAACAAGAGAGTGGTAATGAAAAGAACCTTGATCATTTGTGTCATTGTTTTGGTAATAATTTGATGAGGATTTCGATGAAAATGAAAGATCAATCCAGAAACAATTCCACACGGCTTGAACAAGCCGTGCGGTTTTGTTGAATGTCTGGTTTCTGAGATTTGATATTCGTTGAATGAACATTTGCATGGGGTTAATATAGACGTAGGTTCGGTCAATGCATTTGCTAAAATAGAAATAGTTTTTGCTACGTTTAGAGGAGAGAGACATGCTTAGAAATAGCTGCATTGTTGAGTTGTTGTATCCTAAAAAAAAATTCAACTTAATTGTGGTAAATATGCTTTACTGTTAGAAAAGGGGATAAAACCAAACCAAGCTACAATAGCGATAAATTTTCTCTAGAACAATTTATTATATTACCTTTATTTTATTATTGAAAATAAAAGTTTGAAACATAAACCCTATTTATTTATTATTACCAAGAATATTCTTCACATTTTTGAATAAATAACTAATCTCCTAATTATCTTCTTAATCAGTGTCATTCTCAACTATTGAACATTTGACCTTTTAATCATCTGACAATATAGTAAAACTTTATACAATTTGATCAATACCTTATTAATACTCTAACTACTATTAAATTGGTGTTGAAATAATAAGAATAATTTTTTTTCAGATGTAATTGTATGTAATTTTTTAAGATAAAATAAAATCATGATTTGGTACATTAATCTAACAACGTGTTAGTTACTTCTAGACTCAACGTAGATACCAAGTTAGTCTAGTGTGTAAGACCTTTCTAGATCTCCTGGATTAATAAAAAGTTAAAGATTCAATTCCTATGAGTGACATTTATTGAAAAAATCAATCATACACTTCTAAAGAAATTAATTGTTTACCAAAAAACGATGAAAAAGTATCCTTAATAGTGCCCAAAAAATATTAAATATATGATTTTTTATTACCTCAAAACCTAACAAAATTGTTCATACCATTCACTCAGGACTAATATAGACATATCATTAAGGTGAGTCCAAGGTATTATTAAATAACCCCATTCGCAGGCCTGAAGTATGAGAGATAGACCAACAAGTCCCAATGGTTTGAATAAGCCCATTTGCAAGCCTAATTCATACAAGCGTGGTTTATCGGATTATCGACCACATCTATTTTGGATGCATGCACATGTCCAGGGCCCCACCTCTAAAAACTATTTGGACACCATGGTTAGGTAAGGTTTGCATAAAAGGGGACCATGGTCACGAAAGGTATATTTAGTATTGTCGCGACCCAATTTTTGGTTGGAAGATCGACCTTGTGACTTAGGGAGAGGCGAATTCGGATTCTACCTCTTCCGATTGATTTGGAGTCACCACTATGTTTTTTGCAGTTGAAACGTAGAAAACTCTTAGTTTATGCCCAATTTAGATAAAAATGGTCTTCGAATAGGGACTTTGAATTCGGGAGTCGATTACGGATCGGGAATATGGATGACAAAAAAATCCGACATATGGGTACCCAAGAAAATACCCGCAATGGGTACCCATGATAATAGCTTATGGGCGGGGGCGGGTTTTGTGATACCCACCCCGTGGGTACCTGCAAATTTATATATTTAGTTGTTAGTTAAATTTTTATATATATTTATTATTATTTTAAGATTATATATCATATACTTTATTATTATTTCATAATAAATTATGATAATAAACTTATCATATAAATATCATGTTATTCATGTAACAATTATTTTTACATATTGATTATTACAAATTATATAAATATATAATTAAAATTAAAAACCCGTTGGGTACCCGTAAATACCCACTACACACGGGTACCCGCAAATATTGTGGGTTTGGCCACAGGAAAGTACTACCCGCGCCCGCCCGCGCCCGTTGCCATCCCTAATCGGGGAAGGTATTAGCACCATGTTCGCTCATATTAAAGCGGTACTCTCGCTAATCACACAGATTTTTATACCTTTACAAATTATTTATTTAGGAATTAGTTATCACAACAAAATACTTTTAAATTTTTTTTATATTTGTGTCTGATAAGAGTTCATCCTACTCCTACGTATCCCCGGGTGCAATGGGGAAATCGAGGTCACGTAGTTCTAGTTCGGAAATTGTTTAGTTACTTTGGTTACTTGTTAGTGATTTAGAAAATACCGATAGGTTTGAGAGTATTAATTTATTGAATTGGTTACTATATAATTGTATTGATTTAATAAGACTAATAGTTTAGAAATGGTGTTGGTTGTAGACTTTCTCCTCATTTCTATAAGAGTTAGAGACGACTCGAACCATAATCTCACTATAAAAATCCCATAAAATTTATTTGGTAAAATAGTTTTTTAATTATTTATACATATAGAATTTAATGAAAAAATACTTTATTAATTATATATATAGAATTAATATTTTAGAGACGGTGTTGGTTGTAGACCTTCTCCTCATTTCTATGAGAGTTAGAGACGACTCAAACCATAACCTCACTATAAAAATCCCATAAAATTTATTTGGTAAAATAGTTTTTTAATTATTTATACATATAGAATTTAATGAAAAAATACTTTATTAATTATATATATAGAATTAATATTTTAGAGACGGTGTTGGTTGTAGACCTTCTTCTCATTTTCGGAGAAGTTAAAGACAACTCGAACCATAACCTTACTATAAAAACCGCATAAAATTTATTTGGTAAAATAGTTTCTAATTATTCATACATATAGAATTTAGTGAGAAAATAATTTATTAATTATATATATAGAATTAATAGCTTAGAGACGGTATTGGTTATAGACCTTCTTCTCATTTCTCATTTTCGGAGAAGTTAGAGACAACTCAAATCATAACCTCACTATAAGAATTTTATATTTAACTTATTTAATAATATAGTGTTGGGTTATTTTTATAATTATGGAACTAAGTAATAAAATAGGATTTTTTTTGAAATAATTGAATTTAAATTGTTTGTGACACAGATGAAGTAGCAAAGCTAATGTGTGTGCCACATCTAATCTCAAATAGGTTTTTTAAAGTAGTGAAAATTAAATCGTTTGAGATACTTTATTTTTAAAATTAGGAAAAGAAAAATCTTTTTGATTTGACATACCTTTAGAAATTAGTTCTTAATTACTTTTTTGTAAGTACAAATATAAAAATGAATGATTTGTACGTTCCTAATTTTTAATTTGATTGTTGGGTAATAGGGAATATAAGGATTTTAGTAGACTTTGTTTGGCATAATAATATGATTGTTAAACAAATAACGCTAGGAAATTAAAAATAATAAAAACAAATAAATAAAATCAACGTTGTGAAACTCGAGCCGGACATTAAACCCAGTAGATGTCCCGTATTAGGTTTTACCGGTTTAAATAATTTCGTATATAATTAATAATTTTTATTTATAAATATATAGTTATATATAAATGTATAATTTTATATAATTAATAATTATGTATAATTATATTGAAATAATACATCTTTATTTTTTTTGGACCGTAGTAAAACTAATTAAAACAAATAAAATAAATAAATAAATAAATGAAAACAAAGAAAGAAAAGAAAAAAAAAAGGAAATATCAGGGTTTAGGGTTTTGCGTAATCTAACACACCTAAAGGGATGAAATCCCTAAACTCTCATATCTCTCATCTTCTTCATTCTTTCAAACGACAGTGGTTCACCCTGGCGGAGAGAGGCGGCAACGACAATGGGAGGTTCTGGACTCACGCATTCGAAGCGGGTTTAAGGACGAGGTATGCTCATCTTCTCCCTTTACCTCTTCTCTTTCCTTCTTCGGCTCCATCTCCGGCAGCGATGAATTATGCTTGCTGGCGAGGTGGCGACGATGGTTGAGGTCATCCACGGCTAAAGCTGAGACACCTCTAGAAACGTGATGATAGCTTGGTTTCGAGACGACCATCTCATTTTTCGTGGTTTTTCACAGTGATGAATATAGTATCATTCATCTCCTCTATCTTTTCCTTTTCGGCAACGGCGATGGAGATTCAGAGCCGTTAATGGTTGGATTGAAACCGATTGAAGGGTGTTAAGGACCTAAGCCACATCGACCGAGACAACTTCCTACAGTGTTATGCGCAATAACTCCAAGGAGAGGTAATCGTCTTCCTCATCCTCACTTTTATGATTTCTTTAAAAAAAAAACAGTGGCTATGAATACTTGGTGTGCTCGTTATGTGATTTTCAATTAGATGTGTAAGGGACATGTTAAAATTCAAAGGGCTACACTTTTTAGCTCTGGATTTGTTATGGCTAATATGTTAGTATTACACTGGTAAAAAAAAATCATGATTTTCTTCATATTAGAACTATTATAATTATTCCCATTATGTTCTTTGAATATATAAAAAATCATTAGGGAGTAAACCCTCGACTTATGTTAATGATATGAGCATAAGGATATGTGATTCACAATGAGTAAGGTTCATTTTGGTTTATTAGCACTTGAATAAATAGGGTGGGTGACTTACCTGATTATGCTCTGTTCTCTTATCCTTCTGCGTGTTGAATCTTTGTTCCAAGATGTTCTCTTTTCTCTATCTATGTTCTCTGTATGTGTGTAAGATACGCAAACTCTGGTTGCCCTCTTACTCTTTGTGTTTTACTCTGCTCTGTTGCAGTGTATGCTTCTGGACTCTCTCTAGTATATCACTATGTATGTGTAATCTGGTTTGTTATCTCTTTCTACTGATTTTTTCTTATGGTTGTCTCCCTCTTTTTTGATAGTTGTACACCTTTTTATGCTGATCATACTGCAATGCCTTTTGCTTTCTGGTTACCCATTTTGAAACTACTCAATAACTATTTTCATTCATGTTGGTTAATCATGAGTGTGTAACTGAAATGGAATATAGCAAACAGCCATGACTTTTGGTTTGCATCTCTTTTAATTTCCTACAGGGTTGGATCATTTTTTCTCTTATTTTTTTATCCAATAATGTCTCATATTATAACTATTAGGATAGATGATATTCTCTGATGATTGCTTTAATTTACTGATTATTCCAATTAAAGCTTCCCATTAATAGTGATTATGTGCATAGACAAATGCTGAGATACTTTCTGGTTTGCCTGTCAAGTATGCCTCTTGGCTGACTATCTACTTATGATATTTTACTGTTTATGCACCATGTTGAAACCATCTTGAAATATGATGGGAGAGCCACCAATACAAATTTGCAATCCCTCTACACCACCGATGAGAAAACGGTGCCACTAAAATTTCCTTCCAACAAATATGACATGATCATGAAGAAAGAAGCAAATAGAACAAATAACAATGTTGTTGCAGTGCTGATGGCCACATTCTCTGTATATACTCATCTGAACTATCCTTCAAAAGCTTCTTTTGGTTGCTAATGGATGAAGCACCGTTAATATTGTATGGGGTAATGCAGCAGAGTCTATGTGGGGGATCAAATGTTATAGGCTGAAACATCAATAAAGTGAACACTATGGTTGGCAATAGTGAAACCACTTTCATATTATGCCTTACGGTTTGCAAGAGCACCATGCTTCAAGATGTGTAACAACACAACCTTCTTCTGAATTTTGTAGTTTAATCTAGTGTGTATATTTGCTTTGTAACTATACGTATTCATTATAATTTTGTGGTTGAGTATTTACTATAATTACTCTTGATTAATCCTCAACCCAAAGAGTCCTTGAGGCCAATGACTTTTACTAATAGAAAAAACTTCTTAATATTGAAGAGTTATTCAAGGATTAAAGCATGCATAATATCTCAAGTTAATATTTCTTTTAGAAAAAGGAAGCATTCTTATGATAACTCCATCCTAAATTCTAATGGATTTAGCAGTAGTGGTGGCACTCACTATAATTTAGGTATGTTCGTTTATCTTTTTTGGAGTTGCAAGGTCGGACAAAATTGAGTGTTCACAAGTATCTCATCCTATAAATACCTCAATGCAACAAGGCATTATGATTCCCTTTTTTTTTAATCTAGAATAAAGATCATCTATTTCATTTTTAGTGTCCCATTTATATATTAATTTAATTAAAAAGTGACCTGACTACCCTACTTGCTGAGGTAAGGGATATCCCTTCTCCTTAATCCATGGGACAATCGTACACTTAAGTAAGTTGTCATAATAATTATTGGAATGATAGGAAAAGAGAAAAGAGAAAAACAAAGAAGAAAACTCCGCAACATTATTGAATCAATGGTAAATTTACAAAATGTATTTTGTTTATCCTCACCTAGAAGAAAGATAGAAACCACATTATATACAATAAGCCAAAAATAAAATATACCAAAAAAGAAACTAACCTAAATAGATTAACAAACTAAACTGACTAGACTTACTAGAAACAGTAACAAATAACCAACTAAGTTTAAACATAAAACTAATAGGTCAACTGAATGGAGAGTAAATGTCAATTGTTCTCAGCTTAGATAACAAATACGAAAATATGGAAGGCTCCAATACTTTTGTAAATAAATCTACAACTTGCTCATTAGTAGTGATATAAAGTAAGTGGAAGAGGTTATTTTGCAACCTTTCACGAGTGACATGACAATCAATATCAATATTTTTGTGAGTTCATGAAATACAGAATTAGCAGCTATATAAGGAGCAGAATTATTATCATAATACAACGCAGACTGCTTAAAATCATCACATAAATTAGTGAACAAGAAGGTCAGCCATTGAACTTCACACGAAGCAAAAGCTCTATATTCAGCTTTAGAAGAAGATCTTGAAACTGTCCTCTGCGTCTTAGATTTCTAGGAAATTAAAGAGTTTCCTAAGAACATGCAATAGCCTGAAATGGATCGTCTAGTGTTAGGCCAAGTGGCCCAATCAGAGCCACTAATCCCCTTCAAATGAAGAGGAGAATCAGCAGGGTAAAATAAACCTTGGCCATGATTACCCTTTAGGTATCTAAGTACATGAGTTAGAGCCTTGTAATGATTCATGGTGGGAAAGTCCAAGAATTGGCTAAGTTGCTGGACAGAGAAGGCAATGTCAGGACATGTATTGGCAGATAGAGAAGTCTGCCTGCAAGCTGTCTATACAGTCTAAGATTATCATAAGGGCACTATCATTCTGGTGTAAAGGATTCCCTTTCACCATAGGAGTAAGAACAGGCTTTGATTCAAGGAATCGAACATCAGAAAGTAAGTCAAGAGTGTATTTTCTTTGGCTAAGAGTGAGACCTTTGTGAGATTGGGCAACTTCAAGTCCAAGGAAATACCTAAGAGCTCCAAGATCTTTAATCTGGAAAGTGTTGTAAAGAAATTGTTTAATAGTGGCAATCTCAATCTTATCACTACTAGCAAGAATCAAGTCATCTACATAAACAACTAGAGCAGTAAAACTAGAAGTCCTATGCTTGGAAAATAATGAATGATCATGAGGGGATTGATGATATCCTAAATAAATGAGAGATTTAGATAGTTTGACAAACTATTGTCCACTTACCTGTTTCAAACCATAAGGAGACTTATTGAGTTCACACACAAGATTGGGAATAGAACAAGTAACACCTTGTGGCCAAGTCATATAGACCTCTTCATTGAGGTCACCATAAAAAAATCATCATTCACACTTAGCTGTTCAAGAAACCAACCATTTGATGATGCAATAGCAAACAAAATTTGAATAGTGGCGAGCTTAACCACTAGTGCAAATGTCTCAAAATAATCTACGCCCTCAGTTTAAGTATACCCTTTGGCCACAAGCCTGACCTTGTATCTTTCTATAGTTTCATCATATCTAAGTTTATGTTTATAGATCCATTCAGATCATATGGGTTTCTTTCCAGCAAGTAAAGGTATAACATCCCAAGTATGATTTTGTTCTAAATTTTTCAACTCACTCTACATAGCTTCAATCTAGTCTTTGGATTGAATGGCTTGTTGGAAATTCTTAGGCTCAGAGTGAGTGGTAACAAAGAGGATGTAATGAAGATAAAGTTTAGATAAGGCTTGGTAGGATAGAACAAAATGTAAAGGGTGTTTAATTTTGACAGAAAAATGAAATTGAGTGGAATTGAGGACACTACAATTAAAATCCCTTAGATAAGTAGGAGGAACTTGAGGTCTTCGAGATCTTCTAAGATTAACAAGTAAAGATATGGAAGGAATAGAAGTTTGGGTGTTGTCTAATACATGATTGGGAATAAGATCAAGACATCACAACAAGTGTTAGGAATATGATCTTGAACATGTTGTGAAGAACTAAATTGTTTTTAAGATGATTGTTCATAAGGGAAGATGTGCTCATAAAATTGGTCATTTCCAGTCACAAATATTTCTCTTGACGATAAATCTAAAAGGGTATAACCTTTGGTGACTGCCTTATAGCCAAGAAAAACACATTTTCTGGCTCGAGGGTGTAATTTGGTTCTATGCTGCATAAAGGTACTTCCAAAACACAAACTACCAAAAACTTTTAGATCAATCAGAGAGGGAATAAACCCAAATAGAATTTAAAAAGGTGATTTAGAGTGAAGAACAAGTGTAGGCAGCCTGTTGATAAGATAAACAACATGCTTGGCTGTATAACTCCAATAAAGTTTTGGCACATGAGACTGAAATAATAAGGCTCTAGTCACACCCATGATGTGTCTGTGTTTTCTCTCAACAATGGAGTTTTACTGAGGGGTTTTCACACAAGAGGATTGGTGGATAATTTCATGTTCAACATAGAACTTTGGCATCATAAAGTTCATGCCATTATTGGATCTAATGCCTTTAATCTTTTGGTTAAATTGCACTAGAGCTAAGGTAACAAATTTTTTAATGAGATCTGTAGCATTAGATTTGGATTGCATAAGGAACAACCAAGTGTGCCTACTAAAATCATCAACAAGTTAAAAAATATTTGTAACCATGGATATAAGGGATATGAACAAGACCTCATATATCCTTGCAAACAAGATCAAAAGGGTGACCAGTGGCAGAAGTGCTATTCTGAAATTTGATTTGTTTAGCTAAATGGCAAAAATCACATATCTTATTACTTTCAAATTTCACATAAGGGAATTGTTTGCATATTTGATTCAATACAAGATATGAAGGGTGTCCTAAATGAAAATGCCAAAGATCTATAGAAGAAATAATATAGTTATTTATTGTATAGCATAAAAGCTCGTCTAAATTGGAATGTTTGATGAGGATGTAAAGATGATTGTAAACTTCAGTATGTCCAATCATCTTCAAGGTAATTGTATCTTGAAACATACAACATTTTTTGTCAAAGTTAATACTACAATTTAGTGAGTTAGTCAATTTATGGACCGATACAAGTGTGTAAGAAAAAGTATGAATGTAAAGAACATTAGTAATTGTAAGTTTATAAAAAATAATCACATTTTCTGATTCTTTAGCCTAAACAGTGGAACCATTAGGCAGTTTTATGACTATGGTTTGACACTTTGGTATGAAGCAAAGTTGGAAAGATCATTTGTGACATAATCTGTAGCTTCAGTGTCAAGAATCCAATAATTTTGAGATATAGGCATACCCAATGGAAGGTCTAGGTCCTCACTTGTAGATGATTGGTTGATGCAATGGCTAGGGTCAAAAGTTAATTCTGCATTATGATGTGCACTTGTTTCTGGTTTAGTAGTAGAATCCATTGATGAGTTAGGATCTTCAACTGCTCCTTGATTAAGAGCGGAATTGGTTGAACCTTCACTAAGCCTTGTTCTAAATTTAAATTTTAGAAGGAATCCATGCTTATAATAATAAGTGTCCAACATATGCTTATCTCTCCCATAAAATGTGCATACTTTGACATTTCCATTGTTTTCTTGTCCATTTCCAAGAATGTCTTGGCCCAAAGATTATTGAGTAAATCCACAGCAAGAATTTCCTATATTTTTCTCTTGTGTTCTTCTGGTATAGGAACCATTAATTTTGTTAAAGATTAGTCTCCAATTCTGCCTAGTATTAATAGAACTGATTATCGCTATGTGATCTTCATGCCCTATATCATCCAATTGTCTTTCTTGTTGCAACATTAAAGAAAATACTTTGTTTATTTGTGGTAGAAGTTCCACTAGTAGAATTTGAGTTTTTACTGTAGAAAATTGATCATTGAGACCATTTAGGAAACAAGTAACATACTCAGAATCCCTATATCCTTTGATAATCTTGTAAGAATTGCATGTACAAATAATATTGCATATGTAGTTTGGTAAAGGCCTCAATGATTCCAAATCTTCCCATCTTGTCTTCAGGTCTGTGGAGTAAGATGAAATATCCCTCTCACCTTGCTTTATGGAATATATTTCTTGTAGGAGATCTGAAAACCTAAAATGGTCTCCATTATAGTACCTTTCCTTAAGGTCTTCCCACAACTTTTGTGGCGAGTCAATGTGAACAATGCTTTGCCCTATCTATTGAGACAAAGATATGGTAATCCAAGAGATTACCATGTTGTTACATCTTTTTCAGGCTTCATATGTTGGATCTGAACTATTGGGCATTCTAATAATGCCACTTACAATCTTGAACTTATTTTTGGAAAGAACTCTCATCATAGCTCTGCTCTAAGAGTGGTAGTTTTTGCCATCAAGAAGTGGAGAAACAAGAGTTATTCATAGATTTTCTCTAGGATCAAGGTAGAAAGGGTTTAATAGATTCTGTGAGATGTCTAACTCACGATTACCTTGGTTTGGATCAGGTTGCAATGCCATTGATTCAGAGATTCAGTGATGGAGTATTGTGAAAAGGAAAAGAGGAAGGAAGAAAATGATTGTAGAAGAAAAGGAATCAGAGGTGGTGCATAACAGATCTATCAATTTAAGAGCTTTGCTACCATATTGGAATGGTAAGAAAAGAGAATGAAGAAGAAAAAACCTCTACAACTTTATTGAATCAATGGTAAATTTACAAAATATATATTGTTTATCCTCATCGAGAAAAAGGATAGAAACCACATTATATACAATAAACCAAAATCATAATATACCAAATAAGAAACTAACTAAATTGATTAGACTTACTAAAAATAACAAATAACCAACTAAGTTTAACAACAAAACTAATGGGCCAACTGAATGGACTGTAGCTTCAATAATAATTAACACTTAAGTGAATACTCATCCAGTGAATCCACTAGAGCAAGAGACAGATCTCAAGAATATGGAGTGAATGAGATAAGCAAATGAGTTGCATCTTAAGGAAATAGAAAATGAATTTGAGCAAGGCGATTATATCAGACATGCATCGCATATGAGATGAGTACATGAGTTTCTTCCTATAATGAAAGTATCACAATCAAGATAATTAGATTTAGAGAAAAGATGAGATGCATGAATTTCCAAAAATCAATCTCATAAGAATAGGTTTTTTCACAACATAAGAGTATCCTTTACTTCAATTTTCATACAATGTTGTTACTATGAGAGACTTCTCCACAATTAGGTTTTTATATGGTAGTTCTAATTGAGAAGAAACGACTTCATTAAAACATATTTTTCAATTCAACTCGAGTCTTAATCGAGTAAAGAACCATGTTAATGGATTAACTAACCATTATAGTCATAATTTCTTAACTAAAGGTCTAAGCAATAATTAATAGCTTAATCAATTAAATCACTTGGTCGATTAACCAATGAAAAGTGATCTTGATTCCAAAAATCACACTTGATGTATTTCGTTTAAAAAACATTTATAGAAAGCATGTAACTTCTAAAAACTTAATTATGCATGATTCATTGTGAGATTCTTTCTATATTTTGATTCTACCCCAAGCATTTTAAGGACCTAAACATAAATCTGAAAAAGCATTGAACTCTAGTTCATCTACTTGTTTAGTTGAGTAGACTTCATCTAATCATGTTGCATATTATATACACTTTATGTGTTCAAAAGGAGTGACACTTAAGGTAACAAAGGATGATTGAAATGAATATATTATGGCACTCTTCATGAAAGAGAACAAAGAACCAAAAATGAGCAATGAAAAGAGATAATTCATGTATTCATTAAAAATATATCAAAAGGAACATTGTCTTCCAAGTAATAACATATCGTCAAGTGCATGATTATGTCGTCAAGTAATAAAATATCGATCCCACAAGGACTGGAAAACTCCTTTAATTATAACAATTAATTTATACTTAACTCAAATATAGAAACAAAATTGAATTTAGAACGATTGAGAAATTAACAAGAATAATTATGAAAGTATTAAAAAGGATTGAAATCTAATTTAGGGAGAGTTCCCAGGATAAGGGTTACCATCTTTACACTCGCAAATCCTTGTTTTGCTCCTTTTGATGAACTTTAAGTTGTGAGGGTGAATTGCTCTTTAATATGTGCCATCCTCTCTCGAGCTCTGACACGTGTACTCAATTGAAGTCACACATACACTCGTGGTACGGTTATCAATCAAATCCTTTACTTGGATCTTTCTATCCAATCGCTTCGTGCAACCTAAGGTGAATTCCAAAAACCCCTGAGAATCCTAATACTACTCTCATGAATAAGGATTCTAGTTTGAATAACTGAATGGTTAGATAGTTGGGTTCACCTCTCGGTCATTCCCCAATGTATCTAAGTGGTGTAATTTGTTGGACATACAACTCACACGAATAAAACTCAGTTTAATTATTCAAATCATAACACTCAATGAAATAGAAGTAAGAACAAGTATTTATTGTATATAAGAGGGCATAGACCCAATCCTAGAAACAATTTCTCACTCAAGATGTAGAAGAGAATTTCACATTCTAAATTAAAGAATTGTAATGTAAAGTGTAAAGTTCTTGAGGGAGAACCCTTATTTACCATAATTGCAAAATATTGGGCTAAGTCCAACAAAACAAATCTAAAAATAGGAATATAATATAACATCTATTGAAAGTGTGCATGTCAAGAGGAACACTTTGGAAACCTCTCTTTATATGTCATGGTTTTGATGAGGACAACTTGTGCTAATAAGAGCTTGAAGATCACCAACAAATCAACGTGCTTAAGTCTTTGATTGGTACTAGGCTTAGACTAGAAACTAGTTTAAGTTGAGTCTAAGGCTTAGGTCACCTAATACATGTCTCATATGCATTAATCTTTTAAAATCATTTCATTATGAGATATGTCATTCATAATATGTTCATGCATCACATAAATACATGTATATGTGCATTCTAGGCATAAACTAAGTGTTAAACATGTATGAATTAAGTGCATAACGTATTCGAGTTTTTGTATTTAAAATTACACATGAAAATATGATGTTAATCGATTAAGGCATACGTTAATCAATTAACCTAACTGTTTGAGAAGTTGTTGAAACTGAAAAACTTGGAAAACAGAATCAGTTACGTTTTTGAACAACGTTAATCAATTAACCAAGGCTTTAATCGATTAACTGGGCTTCAGAACTGATTCTTTATAAACTGCGTTTTCAGAACTGATCTCATAACTTGCATGTTGCATTTCTTAGAGAGTTAGAGCACTTTACGTGATATTTGTTGCATCTAGTTGTTAGTGCATTTGTGAGTTTAGAAAGGAGAGAATTCTATGCTTTAGGATTGAGTGGCATTTCATGATATATTTCTCATCATTCATCATATTATTGATGCTTTTGTGAAGTTTTTACATTTTGTAATTTCTGTTTTGAAACTAATACATTGTCATATTGCATGAGTTTGTATTAGGTGTTTAGAGTAAAGCCTTACTTGTTAAATATGAGCTTTGTAATTGCTTGAGTTTACTCTATAATTTTGTTGTGAAAAATTGTTGTAACATTGGGAATCTCAAGGTGTCGTATCACCTAAGAGATTGAGTTGTATCTTCATATTTCTTAGAGTTCTAGATAAGGAAAGAACAGAGGTTCTTGGCTGGGGCTACGCCGAAAGAAAGGTTTTCTTTGTCGGTAGGGAGGAAGTCAAACCATAGAATAAGGTTCTTTATTTTCTTGTGAATGTCTAAGTTGTTGTAATTGGATGATGTGCATGTAAAAACATTGATTCAATTATAGTGAAGAAAATCTCCCAAATCAGCCGGGAGGCCTGGATGTAGTTTGCGGTGGACAAGCAAACGAACCAGGATAAAAATCGTGTTGCAGGATTTTTTTCTCCCTCTCTCTCTTTATTGCATTTAATCGGTTAACTTGTATAGTAGAATTAATTGCTATATTCTGTATATTTGCTATACTGTTAATACTCTGATGATTCTGTAAGCTCTATGTGTTAATTTCATTATCGGTTAATTGTCGTGCAAGTAATCGAATCTGCCTAAGCTTACTGTTTATGTTTTAATCGATTAAATCAAATCCGTTAATCGATTATCCATACTCTTTTAATCAATTAAATAGGGGTGATTTAGCATTAAGTGTTGAGTTTCGAAAAGCGGATATTCTAACCGCCACACCTATTCAACCCCCATTCTAGGTGTATTGTAACCACTGATACCTAACATCTATGACTTATTTTGCCTCTTCAATTGGTTTTTACATAGCCTCGACACTGAATTTCATCTTCTTGCATCCAATCTCTAGTTTTTTTTGCTTTAATCCATCCAAATTGCACAACATAGCCAAAAACACCCGCTCAACCCAAAAAAATAGAAATAAAAGCTAAAAACAAACCTAAAGTCCTAATTATATCCTAAAATGCAAGTTAAATGCAATGTAAATGTAGAATAATTACACACTCATCAAATCCCCTCAAGCTTATCTCTTGCTTGTCCTCAAGCAAGTATTATGTCTAACATTCATAATCATGTATGAATGATGATATAGAAACCAAGACCCAAAATAACAAGCAATCTCATGTTAGTGTTGAAACAATCCACACATTAAGACAAGACAATCATAAAGAAATTTAATTCAAGCTAAGTCCTTAAGTCATAACAATTGCAGGAGTTAGGTCACTCTTCTCTCACCACTCTCATGTGTTTAAGGGTCATAGTGTTTCGCTAAAAAAATTTCATGAAAATAAATTACCATATGCTTGATTATAGACCAAATCGCCACTGACTGTATTTGAGTGCATGCAAAAATCAAGAGGTCTTTAAATGGTTGTAATGGAGCCAAGGTGAATGATTTAAGGTGGGATAATTAAAGAAAGGATAATTCAAAAAGCTTAAAAATGTTTCCCAAAATACTTAAACCTTTTAGATATTTGATTGAAGCATTGAGATTCTCTTAATATACCTTACTTTATCATATGACCTTTTTTAATCAACCTTTCTCCTTACATCATATTTTTTTCAGTCCCTTCTCTTTTAGTATACTTTGTATTTTTTTTCTTTCTTTTTCTTCTTTTTTTCTTTCTTTATGTTGAGATTTTCTAAAAGATAAGGGATGAAATTTATTTATTTATTTTCTTCTTCACATTTTTATAGATTCTTTCATCACGCATGACCTCTTTAAATTTCTCATTGCTTTAACCAAACATCATAAATTACCCCAAACCCTCATTTGAGTAGCTATGAAAAATCATTAAAGTTCAGGCTCAAAAGTGGACAACTAATGAGTTTTCGATGTTTATAGCAACCGGTTGAAGGTCAAAAGAAAAAGTCCTAATTTCCTCTATCATTTTAATGCATATAGACAACCTTCAATCTTGAAACGGTCACAAATCAAGTTCTAGAATATACAATCATAGAAAATTATGCACTCATGAAAGAAAAAAAAGAGTTTTATGCAATTGTCAATTCAAATTAGAACCCTTATTGTGTTTGACCCAAGTTTCTCACATTTGGTAAATTAAGCAAAAGTTATGAAACAAAGACCTTTATTTAACCAAATTTAATTCACAATTGTCAAATCTAATGTCTTTCATTTTATTATTCTATCAGCAAAATTTTTCTTCAATGAGGGTTACAGTTCAACAATCATCATTCATGCATACTTTTTCATTTAAAACAGATAGACAACATATAGAATAAAGCAGAGGATAAATGATATATGTCACATTGATAATACATGATTATATGAATATTCAACCTAAAATATTTAAGATCTATATGGTATACATGACATTAATGAACTATCTAAATGAAAAATTCCTTAAAGCTTAAAACTTTACATTGTCCTCACAGGTTAGGTAGGAAGTGTCCTTAACTCATGTACCAATTATAAGTGGTTGACTTCGTTGGGTGTACTGGAAGTATATGCAAAAGAAGAGAAAAAAGTCTCAAATGGACATATGTCCTATATTGACTAGTTGCAAATATCATTGGCATCACCACCATTTTTTTGGCCGACACTATGTACACCCCCCTACAAATGCTCCAAACTCAGGGAGGCACTAAAGCTGACACTAAAACACCGAATTTAAAAATGTACCTCTAGCGTGGGTTACCTCCCACGAAGCGCTCGTTTAATATCATTAGCTTGACGATTGATCCCTGCATATCACGCAGGATCCCATTAACTCATACTAGATGGTAGAGGGAGTGTTTTTACTATCGTTTTAGGTGCTTTCCCTTTCTCCCAATTATCAAATTTATGTATGACCCTCAAGCTCTCCTCATGGAGGTTGTAGGGGAGTGTTGAGCTTGCATTTATAGAATCACTACCCTTAGCCACTTCCTCATCAAAATTTGAAGTGTCACCTACCAACATGCTTCTCTCCAAGAGATCCTAAGATTTCACTTTAGGCACTTCTTTCATTACTTGGTTCCGCATATCAACCCCACAACATGACTCCTCAAGAGAAGATTGTTTAATAGATTTAGCAATATCAAATTCAACATTTTCATCCCATATGCTTAGAGAATGTTTCCATTTTTTACATCAAGTATAGCACTAGAGGTAGCCAAAAATGGTCTACCTAATATGATTGGAATTTGCGCATCTTCCAACTTTGATAGGAACATCCTCCAAGATCCATTGGAATGTAAAATTTTCCAACTTTGATAGGAACATCCTCCAAGATGCGTATAGGGAATTTAACTGACCTATCCGCTAATTGAAATGATACAGTAGTGGTTTTAGTTCACCCACGTCCAATTTTGTATACACGGATAAAGGCATGAGGCTCAGGCTTGCCCCTAAGTCACATAAAGCACGGTCAAAATTAGTGTTACCAATTAAGCAAGGGATAAAGAAACTACCAGAATCTTTTTGATTTGGAGGCAATTTATTTTGAATTAAAGCACTACACTCCTCAGTTAAAGCAATTGTTTCATAATCATCTAATCTTATCTTTTTAGATAGAATATCCTTAAGAAATTTCATGTACGCATGCATCTCCTCCAGTGCCTCACTGAAGGGCAGTTCGATTTATAATTTTTTAAGGATATCTAAGAATTTCCCATATTTCTTTTCTTGATGTTGCAATTCTTTGGGGAAAAGGAATTTGTGGTACATATGGCGGTGAAGCTACATAGTTAGACACATTTTCAGAATTTTCTTCCTCTTTAGGAATTTGTGTCTCAATATGTTTCTCTTCCACTTGTATATCATTCTCAATTCGTGGAACATCATTGAGTTCCTTCCCACTCCTTAGTCAGATAACCTTACAATGTTCATTATTTGGATTTTTCTCTGGCTGTCCTGGAAACATCAAGGGATGGTTAGATTTTCTATCTTAGAATTCAAACCATTTAACATATATGCAACATTTTCATTAAACATGATTTGATCCTCTTGAAATTTATTAAGGTTAGCAAGTAATTTTTCCTAACCTTCCATTATTGTTATAAGAGTAGGATCAATAGGAGAATATTGTACCTATGGAAACTGTGTTGGAAGTTTCCTATTATCTTGCTCATCCTGGTGTTGATGATTTAGAGTGTTGTTACTCCTCCAAGAAAGATTGGGATTGTTCTGCCTGCATGGTGGGTTGAATTGTTGCCCGCTCCTTTCCTTATAGTCATAATAATTGCATGATTCAGGTTGTTCATGGGGTCATGCTCCATGTACAGGTACAGTGAATTGTTTGCATTCAGACCATTCATGCACTTTTGTTCCACACCCCTCACATGTTGCAATAGACCCAATAGCATTAGCATGATACTTTTTCATCTTTCCAAACCTTTGAGAAATGTTCTCCATCGTGGAAATTACCTTATCCATCTGATTGCCTGAATATTATGCACCAGAGTATCTTCTTGGATGGTGTCTCCTCTCATTCGCCCATTGATGATGATTGGAAACTACATTCTCTATGATTTTTGATCAACATCAATTCCTTTATACATAAAGGCACCACATGCTGAAGAGTCCAACAATTATTGTGATGGAAAGTCTAGCCCATTGTAGAAGTTCTGAAACAACATCCAAGGTGGAATACCATGATGAGGGCAAGCTTCCATCAACTCATATAATATTTTCCATGCTTCAACAATTGACTCCCCATCCTTTTGACTGAAGTTCTAGATGAGGTGCCTAAAGTGCACAGTTTTGGAAGGAGGAAAATATTTGTTGAGAAAAGCCTCCTCCAAAGTTTGCCATGTTGCTTGAATTTCAACATTTTGATTCCTTAGACACGTCTTAGTTCTGTCTCTAAGGGAATATAGAAACATGCGGAGACGAATGACATCTTCAGAAGCACCATGAATCCTCATTGTCTCAAAAAATTCCAAGAACTGGTCAATATGGTCATTCGGATCTTCATGAGCTCCTCCTCCAAATTGGTTTTGCATCACCATTTGGATCAAAGCAAATGGCAAAGCAAAGTTCTCTGCCTCAATAGTTGGGCAGATTATTCTAGTACGTGAACTACGAGCATTAGAAGCTGCATAGTCGCAAAGTGGTTTATCATCTCGTTCAACCATTGTTTGTACACGAGCACATCTTTCTCTTGCTCTTTCTCTTTGTTGCCTTCTTCTTCTTCTTCTACATAGAGTCCTTTCTGGCTCTTAGTAGTAATTTGAACTTTGCATAAACCAAATGGGCAACCTGCAGAGGTACCAAGAAAAAGGAAAATGCGTAATACACTAGAGTAAAGTAATGAATTAATTTAGAATTAAAGAAATTTTGACACGATCCTCGACAATGACGCCAAAAACATGATAGGGAAAATCGCAAGTGCACAATTATATCGTCAAGTAATAAAATATCGACCCCACGAGGACTGGAAAACTCCTTTAATTATAACAATTAATTTATACTTAACTCAAATAAAGAAATAAAATTGAATTTAGAACAATTGAGAAATTAACAAGAATAATTATGAAAGTATTAAAAATGATTGAAATCTAATTTAGGGAGAGTTCCCATGATAAGGGTTATTGCCTTTACACTCACAAATCCTTGTTTTACTCCTTTTCATGAAGTTTACGTTGTGAGGGTGAATTGCTCTTTGATATGTGTCATCCTCTCTCAAGCTCCGACACATGTACTCAATTGAAGTCACACCTACTCTCGTGGTACGATTATCAATTAAATCTTTTACTTGGATCTTTCTATCCAATAGCTTCGTAGCAACCCAAGGTGAACTCCAGAAACCCCGGAGAATTCTAATACTACTCTCGTGAATTAGGATTCTAGTTTGAATAACTGAATGGTCAGATAGTTGGGTTCATCTCTTGGTCCTTCCCTAATGTATCTAAGTGGTGTAATTTGTTGGCCAGACAACTCACACGAATAAAACTCACTTTAATGATTCAAATCACAACACTCAATGAAATAGAAGTAAGAATAAGTATTTATTGAATGTAAAAGGGCATAGCCCCAATCTTAGAAATAAAGAGAATTACTCACTCATGATGTAGAAGAGAATCCCAAATTCTAAATTAGAGAATTGTAATGTAAAATGTAAAGCTCTTGAGGAAGAACCCTTATTTATCCTAATTACAAAATATTGGGCTAATCCAAACAAAACAAATCTAAAAAATAGGAATATAATATAACATTTATGACTTCTTTTAGCTCTTATTGGTCTTCGCATAGCCTCAACACTGAATTCCATCTTCTTGCACCCAATCTCTACTCTTTTTTGGCTTTAATCCATCCAAACTGCACAACATAGCCACAAACACCCGCTCAACCCGAACAAAGAGAAATAAAAACTAAAAACAATCCTAAAATCCTAATTATGCCCTAAAATGCAAGTTAAATGCAATGCAAATGTAGCATAATTTCACACTCATCACTCTTCATGAAATAAAACAAAGAACAAAAATTGAGCAATGAAAAGAGATCATTCATGTATTCATTAAAAAATATATAAAAAGGAACATTGTGGAGTTAAGGAAAGCAACATGTGAATAAAAATTGGTTAGGGATGACAATAATGGTGAAACACCATGAAGTTTATTTCTTGTTTGTCCTTAAGCAAGTATTATGCTAATTTTCATAATCATGTATGGATGACTCCACGAATTTGGATGACTCCATCAAGACAAGGCAGTCCATATACAAATTTAATTCAAGCTAAGTCTTTGAATCACAACAACTCCACGAATTTGGGTTACTCTTCTCTCATCACTCTCTTGTGTTTAAAGGTTATAGTTTTTGCTCAAAATTTTTCATGAAAGTAAACTACCATATGCTTGATTATAGACCAAATCACCACTAATTGTATTTGAATGCATGCCAAAACCAAGAGGTATTTAAATGGTCATAATGAGGTTAATGTGAATTATTTAAGGTGATATAATCAAAGAAATGGTAATTCAAAAGGCTTATAATTGTTCCCAAAATACTTAAACTTTGTAACATCCGATTGAAGCATTGAGATTCTCTTAATAGACCTTACTTTATCATATGATCATTTTTCGAGCAATCCTTCTCTTTACAACATACTTTTCAATCCTTTATCTTTTAGTATACTTTGTATTTTTTTCTCACTTTTTATTTTTTCATTCTTATGATTTTCTAAAAGAGAAATGACAAATTTTCCCCCCACCTTTCTATGGATTCTTTCACTACACATGACCTTTTTACCTTTCTCATTGTTTCAACCAAACATCACAAATTAACCAAAAACCCTCATTAGAGTAGCTATGAAGAATCACTAAAGTTCAGGCTCAAAAGTGTATTACTAATGATTTTTCAATGTTTATAGCAAGCTGTTGAAGATCAAAAGAAAAAGTTCTAATTGCGTGTATCATTTTAATGCATACAAACAGACTTCAATCTTGAAACAATCATATATCAAGTTCTAGAATATACAATTATAGCAAATTATGCACTCATGAAAGAAAAGGAGGTTTTATACAATTATCAATTTAAATCATAACCTTATTATGTTTGGTCCAAGTTTCTCTCATTTGGTACATTCAACAATAATTATGAAGCAAAGACTTTTATTAAACCAAATTTGATTCACAATTTTCAAATCTAATGTCTTTCATGTTATTATTCTATCACTCGTTTTTTAATGGTTGGTCACAGATCAACAATCATCATTCATGCATATTTATCATTTAAAGCAGACAGGCAATACAAAGAACAAAGCATGAGATATGAAACTTATGACAATGCATGATAATATGAATATTTATCCTAAAAAACTAAAGTTTATATGGTATACATGATATGAATGAACTATGTAAATACAAAAATTCTCCAAGCTTAGAAATTTATAGTGTCCCCAATATAAAAATATAAATAAGAAGATAAAGAAAAAGAAAACTCACGGGTTAAGTGAGAAGTGCTCATGGCTTATGTGTTAGTTATAAGTGCTCAACCTCATTGGGTGCAATGAAAGTACCTACCAAAGAAGAGAAAAATGTCTCATATGACCTATATGTCCTAGACGGACTAGGTGCAAACACCCATTTTGAAGGGAGTGGCTGATAGGCACATTCGTGTTAGCACTTTTCCCTATAATAATTTAATTAAATTTTTTATTTCTGTGGAGTTTATGTTTTTTTTGGTGGCCAACACTATAAACACCCCTACAACAACTCCAAACTCAAGGATGCACTAAAGCCGACACTAAAACACCAAAATTAATGAACTAAAAAATGTACCTTTATCGTGAGTTGCCTCCCACTAAGCGCTCATTTAAGATCATTAGCTTGACGGTTTATCCTTGTGCATCATGTACGAACCCATGAACTCATACCTGAGGGTGGATGAAGTATTTTTACTCTTATTTTAGGTGCTTTCTCTTTCTCCCAATTAACATATTTAGGTTAACCCTCAAGCGCTCCTCATGTGGGTTGTAGGGGAGTGTTAAGCTTGAATCTATAGATTCACTATCCTTAGCCACTTCCTCAACAAATCTCGAAGTGTTACCTTCCATCATGCTTCTCTCCAAGAGATCCTCAGATTTCAGTTTAGGCACTTCCTCCTTCAATACTTGGTTCAACATATCAATCCAACAACACGAGCCTTTAAGAGAAGGTTGTTTAATATATTTAGAAATATCAAATTCAACATTTTCATCCCATATACTTAGGGAAAATTTTCCATTTCTAACATCAATTATAGCACCAGAGGTAGCCAAAAATGGTATACCTAGTATGATTAGAATTTGTGCCTCTTCTTCCATCTCTAGTATTACAAAAACCGTTGGAATGAAAAATTTCCCAACTTTATAGGAACATCCTCCAAGATGCCTATATGGAATTTAACTGACCTATCTGCTAATTGAACTAATATAGTAGTGGGTTTTAGTTCACCCACGTCTATTTTTTTACATATGGATAAGGGCATGAGACTCACACTTGCCTCCAAGTCATATAAAACATGATCAAAATTAGTGTTACCAATTAAGCATGAGATAGAGAAACTACTAGGATCTTTTATTTTAGGAAGCAATTTGTTCTGAATTAAAGCGTTGCATTCCTCAGTTAGAGCAATTTTTTTTTTATAATTCTCTAGTCTTCTCTTTTTAGATAGAATATTCTTAAGAAATTTCATATACGCAGACATCTCCAATAATACTTTAGTGAATGTAAAATTAATATATAATTTCTTAATGATATCTAATAATTTCCCATATTCCTTTTCTACTTTTGTCTTCGCAAATCTCTAAGGAAAATAAATTGGTGGTACATATGGTGATGGAGCTTCATACTTAGACATATTTTCAAAATTATGTTCCCCTTTAGGGAGTTGTGTTTTAGTATGTTTCTCTTTCACTTGTTTATCATTCGCAGTTTGAGAAACATCCTTCAGTTCTTTCCCACTCCTTAATTTGGCAGCCTTACAACATTCATTATATGGATTTTTCTGTAGGTGTCTTGGAAACATCCATGTTTGTCTATTAAAGTTGTTGGCTTGTTGGTCAATTTGTTTTTCTAACATTTTTCCATGGATGATCAAGTTTTCTATCTTAGAATTCAAATCATGTAACATATTTGAAACATTTTTATTAATCATGATTTGATCCTCTTTAAATTTATTGAGGTTAACAAATAAGTTTTCTTGACCTTTCATTATTGTCATAAGAGTGTGATCTAAAGGAGAAGATTGTACCTATGGAAACTGTGTTTGAGTTTTTCTATTACCTTGCTTATCCTGATGATGATTTAATGTGTTGTTTCTCCTCTAGGAAAGGTTGGGATTTGTTTTGCCTGTATCGTGGGTTGAATTGTTGTCCTCTCCTCTCCTTGTAGTCATAGTAATTGCATGATTCTGGTTGTCACTGTTCCAAGCTCTATGTAAAAGTTCAGTGAATTGTTTACATTCAGACCACTCGTGCTATTTTGCTCCACATCCCTTAGATGTTGTAGTTATAGACTCAATGACATTAGCGTGGTGTTTTTTCAGCTATCCAAACCTTTCAGAAAGGTTCTCCAGCATGGAAATTGCATTTTCCATTTGATTTCTTGAATATTGTCACTACAATAAGTTTTTCATATACCTACAGACACTTGTAGTGACAACAAATAAAACTATTAGTATAAATTTAATATACCTACGGACTAACAAAAAGCATAGGAATATGCGTAATATAGCTAGAAATCTAGATTCGTAGTTGTAGGTATTAGTGACATAATACATTTTCGTAGGTATAGATATCATACAAACTACAAGTATTAGTGATATAATACATTTATATAGGTATGGATACCATATACCTATAGCAAATATTTTGTGTCACTGTATGATTTAACAATGGCTTCAAAACTGTAGGTATAGATTGTATATACCTACCAATATCAACTTCCATCATTACATAATAACTGCTTTTATTATTAAAAAGAAAAAGGTTGATCGCCCTCTTTTCCTTCCCATTTTTTTTATTTTTCTTTTATCACCTTCTAAACAAGATGGGATGTCTCTTCAGTTTTCATTTGGAGAAACCCACAAAGCAAGCACACATTAATTTCTTCCTTTGAGTTTGCAACTTGCTTTACTCCTCTTCATTGCTAATCATATCATTGTTGCTCCTCTTCATTGCTAAACACATCCATTGCTTCATTCCATTCTTTATTTTCTTCAATATTCTATTCATTATCTTCCTTCTTTATTATTCTTATCTTCTTACTCTGAAAATAAAATATGTGGCATTCTATTGATTTGCCAACTAAATGTGATGTATATGCACGAACGTAACACTCATTGGAAGTTTGGGTAGAAGTAATTTTAAATATAGATGAAGTATTATAAGAGCACTTTCAGATTACTTGATAAAAGCTTGAAAATAAGATTATTCTCTGTATCTATGAACAAGTATATGCTTTTATGACATATTGAATTGAATTACTTACTACTTGTTCTCTGAAATCTGCTCTTCTAAAATTTATAAGTTTGTGATGAATGAAAGTATGCTTTTGTCCGGGTGCACTATGTTTATATTATGTGTAACACTACCTTTTCTTGATCTTCTGGTGTATAAAGTAATGAGTTTAAAATCTATGTACTAACAGTATAAAGTTTTTTTACACAGTCAACACATTATTTACTATTGATTTGTAATACATTTGTTTGAAAGTCAATACTAACAAACAAATGAATAGTGAAGATTTACTGATAGTATAAAAATCACTTACACTGTTAGTGTACACATATTAAATCCTAAAATAATATTGTCTGAATCCATCATAGTAATGGAAGATGAAGCGGCTAAGGTTTTGATAAGAACATACATTAATAGGCGGTGAAGTCTTATCAAAGCACTATGTCTTAAAAGTAATGGAAGACGAAGCGGTGAAGGTTCTACTCCACTGCTACTATTATTCTTTTTCATAAATGAAGTTCCACCAACCTTTGGTTGGTGAATGATAAATAGAACTTTATCAAAACACATGTTAAACATCATCTACTACTATAGATTACTTTATGTTCAAATTTAGTTAAGCATACTACTTAGTTAAGATTCTAAAGACAAAAGATGTATACCTACTTTGTTAAGCATACTACTAAAGTTAAGATTCTAAACACAAAAGTCGTATACCCTACTAAAAATATTAAGCATCCTCACAAATTATAAAATTTGTGTTACTTGTTTGTGCAAGAACAACTCATATAAGTATATAAGGAGGCTAAGTGTTTATATGTGTACGGTACTTATTAGAGTTAGAAGGAGAAAAAGAATTAATATAGGGTATCATATAACTCAGACTCGAGCCAAAATATTCAAGCAATGATGATGAAGGAATACAACGTACGCCTACTCATACAACCTCAGCCCATGGCCAAGAAAGTCATGTTGAAGAAACTCAGTCCATAATCTTGCAGAAACTCGGTCCATCCATAATCTTGCAGAAGGTACTATACATGAATCTATAGAATCTCACTCCATTCCTCCTAAATTAGATGTTGAATAAGAACAAGTTGTAAAAGGTAAAATATCATACCATTTCCTTTTTATACTATATTTATTTATTCATAATGCTTCAATTTGTATGACATTTTGTTTTCAATATTGTGGATATAGAACCAAAGCGACATAGAGGGCCAACAAGAATGTTAGATATATGGAAAATTGAAGAAGCTCAATTTGTAGTGGTTAATTTGGATGAAGATTGTCGACCCATTAGTGAAGGAGCGACAACTCTTACTCGTTTTATTGGTAGTATGGTTAGAAGGCATCAATATGCTCCCATCAACTTCAAATCATGGAAAGAAATGTCAAAAGAGCATAAAGAGGAGATGCTGAAAATATTAGAGGTATTATAATTGTAGTTTTTTTTATTCTTGACTTAGAAAATGTAATAAGTAATTTTATATTTTATTTGTTTGTTTTAACATATGTTATTTTTAGGCAAAATGTGAGTTTGTTTCTCCAATAAATGATGCAACAAGAGAAATGTTGAAAATTCAATTGAATGAGAAAAGGAGACAATGGAAGTTTGATTTAAAGTCAAAGACATTTGACCCAAGGTGAATTCCAGAAACCCCCGAGAATCCTAAGACTACTCTCGTGAATTAGGATTCTAGTTTGAATAACTGAATGATCAGATAGTTGGGTTCACCTCTCAGTCCTTCCCCAATGTATCTAAGATGTATAATTTGTGGGCAGACAACTCACATGAATAAAACTCAGTTTAATGATTCAAATTACAACACTCAATGAAATAGAAGTAAGAACAAGTGTTTATTGAATGTAAAAAGGCATAGCTCCAATCCTAGAAACAATAGGAATTGCTAACTCATGATGAAGAAGAGAGTACCAAATTCTAAATTAGAGAATTGTAATGTAAAACATGTTCAATCCTTGAGGGAGAAGACTCATTTATCCTAATAGCAAAAGATTAGGCTAAGCCCAATAAAACAAATCTAAAAAAGAAGAAATAGAATCTGCCATCCACAGCCATGGGTGTAGGACACAGCCTGACCGTGGATCATGGCGCCTTCACTTCAAGTTGCTTCTCTTCGATCCAGGCTCCAAGGTGACTTCTTTTGGCCCTTTAATTGGTCTTCGTATTGGCTCAACATCGAATTCCATCTTCTTGTACCCAATCTCTATTCTTTTTGGCTTTAATCCATCCAACCTGCACAACATTGTCAAAAACACCCACTCTGATGAGAAATTCAACATAATAACAATGATAACTCTAACAAAGTATATGTAGCGGATAGTAATTTTCCCAACTTGCTAGAATCTATTAGGAGAAAAAGAAACTAATGTAGTAACTAAGAACACACAAGGGACACCATAATTTTAATGTGGAAAACCATCTCAATGTGAGAAGTAAAAACCACGGGCACAAGCCAGTCAATCAAGCTCCACTATGATCAAAATAGGAATACAAGATTGTCTTCAAAACACTGTTGGGTACTAGTAAGGTAAGATTACACCTAGAGGGGGGGAGGGGGTGAATAGGTGTCACGGATCACCTGTCCCGCTTTTTCAATATTTGCGTAGAATACAAAGCTGCTACAATTAATCGATTATCAAAAGGGTTATACTTTGAAAATTAAATTGAAAAATTATTATTAGTATGTTAATCAATTATCCTGGTTGTTATATTTTGAAAATCAGTTATCTTGCTTCGTAAAAACCGTGACGGTTCTTGATCTTTACTATCCTAAGATTGATTCTTGATTAACAACAGATTAACACAGTAAGCAATTAATCACATAAAGCAAATCAAAATAGAAAGCAGTAAATACAGAATTGTAAAGAGATAGGGATAGAGAAAATGCGCTCGAGGATTTTTATCCTGGTTTGTTTGCGGTCCACTACAAACTACATCCAGGCCTCCCAGTTGATCTAGGAGATTTTTCTTCAGTTATTAGAAATATAATATACAACCAACTTCCAATACAAAGAAACAAAAACTTCCTTCTTGAAACCAATGAGCCACTAAGCTCGGTTTGATCCCTTATCTATGCGTACTTGGATACCACACCGTTCGCGCAATTTGGCCCCAGTCGAAACTCTTGTTCGAATCAATACTTCCTATCTAATGAAGACTCCAAATTCTCAACCTGTGATGATACCACACATCACGAGAATTCTCCTCAAGTTACATATTTTTTGCCGAGTTACTTAGCACACTAGATTGTGCGGATAACGACTCTTAATTCAGCTCTAATCACCATTGACAGAAAGATCTCACAAAGCAGCCCTAAGACCTATTTATGAAATCATGCAAGGTGTTTTCAATTGAATGAAAAACCTTTTGGCGCAATGAAAATGATTTTCTCTCTCTTTTCACTCTTGAAGCTTATGCAAGAAAACCTCAAAGAAAAACAAGAAAGCTTTGAAACTTTTTAGCACCATGAATCTTTGGTTTTCTGACTCTCGGATAATTTTTTGATTTTTGCTCAATGAATGGTGAAAAACTGTTTTAAAAACGGATTCAATTTTGTTTCAAAATAAAAGAATTAGCTCATATATGATACACCAAATGTTAATCGATTAACTGATCACGTTAATCACTTAACAATTTCTTTAAAAATGGATTTTTAGTTAAGGCTTAATCGATTAAAAATGTGCTGAATTGATTAATTAGATAGAAGTCCTGGAAGGTTACATTCTGTAACGCCATTTAATCGATTGTGACTTTCCTTAATCGATTGAGGATTTCTCCAAGACTTAATTGATTACCAAACGGGTTAATCGATTAAAATAGCTTAAAATGGTTTTTCTATTTATGCGGTAAATACCCTATATGATGAATGATCATGCAATCATGATTTTTAGAAAGAATAAAGCCTTTATGACAAAACCATGTATGTATGAATGCAAATGCATGAGTTTCATTTATCATATACATGTATGATGATGTTATGCCTCATTCTATATGATTTTCATTTTAGACTTTTTGTGAGACACTTCCCTCTTGGGTTTACCTAACCTAAGACTCAATACTAGGCAATCAACTTAGAACTCTAGAGTGTAAAAA
>NW_017715360.1:0-27788 GCF_001865875.1 Lupinus angustifolius
TGCCTCATTCTATATGATTTTCATTTTAGACTTTTTGTGAGACACTTCCCTCTTGGGTTTACCTAACCTAAGACTCAATACTAGGCAATCAACTTAGAACTCTAGAGTGTAAAAAGCAATCATAGACTCTATGATGTTGACCTTGAGTTCTTGGTGTGTTGTTTGTTGTGATGTCCAAGTCTTGAAGCTTCCATATAAGACCTTGTCTTCGTCAGAACTTCGTAGGTCGGTTATAATGGCATCCTTTGAATATTTGCCATTTCAATCTCCCCTTTTGACAATGATAAACATTGAAACAATTCCTTTGTCTGATGACGTCATGCTTGATAGAATATGTTTGCATAGGGTTGAATCAGAATGAGCTGCTCCCTCTCACTTTGTTCTCCCCCTAAAACCATGTAAGAGGTAATACTAGGGTAGCAACATGATTACTTGTGGAAGCTCATTTCAACCTGCAAAAACAACTCAAACAACACCTTTCTCCCCCTTTTGGCATCATAAAGAAAACTATGGAATATTATGATATTAAAAGCCAAAACTAAGGAAAGATATAGATAATTTACTAGTCTTAATTGATTAATTAATCAAGGATAATCGATTAAGTAGCCTTAGAAAAAAATTGTACAAGTGCATAGAGTTTAGCATTAATCGATTATGAAATGGAGTTAATCGATTATGTATGAATAAAAACAGATTATGGCATAATTGATTGCGAGATTTATCTAATTGTGTAGGTTCAACATGAATTCCATAGAATGATCAATGATAATTATAGGTAATATGCAGAGCATATTAATCATCCAACAATATATATACACATGTAGATAACATCAAAGAATAACACAATAGTTTTAAACATAACCCAAATTAGCAACAAGTTTTAAAAAATATACGAGTAAGTGCAAATGAATACATAGATTTTAACATAAGCATAGCAAAATACAACCAAAATACTATCGAACACCAAAAGATGATCTCTAAAGAAAAGCACATACACACCCTAGACACACTAGACAATCCTATCTAGGCTAATCTTGTGTAGGTGGTGGTTGGGGTGAGTCATATGGAGCACACACAATCAACATAATGCGTTCTAGCTCTTCGGAAAGTCGTTGCTGTTGCTGCAGAAATTCAGCTGCCATGGAATCCCTCATAGTCTGAAAATGTCCATCAATACGATCATTGAGGCGTTTTTTCGTAGCATCCAGGTGAGCAAGCCCAAACGGTACAGCTTGAGGCTCAGTAGATGCCTCTGTAGGTGGTTGCTCAGGGAAAGACCCACTAGGATTTACATCATTATCTTTATTTGGCATATCTACATTCACTCTAGCAGTATGATCTTCATGATATTTCCATTCATCACCATATTTTAAATGCCTATCTAGTGAATCAGATTATCACCAATAAGATACTCTCATGAATTTGTCATAATAGTGTCCACATGAGTGATGTCAATCTCGTAATAGTCAATAATACGAGAGATGAATATCCCATAGGCGAGCAATCTTGATGAAGATGAAGTTATGCCATGTATAACTTTCAAAATCTCCGAAGGCCAGTTCACCATAATACCTTCCCGTATGGTGAACATAAGCTTTAGATCATTGACGGTGGGTTGAGCATGGTTGGTATTTCTCTAAACCAATATATATGCAATCAAGTAGTGTAAAAGTCAGTTTTCAATAGACAATGACCCTGCCTTGGTCAATTCCCCTTGTACAAATATGTGAGGTCCTCTCAAGCAAAACTTGTACATTTCAATAGCATCGAATGAATCCCATGACTCATTTGTATAATCACCTAGTATTGTTCCATTAGAATCAAAACCTCCAACATCCAAAAATAACTCTGCATTCAGAATAATCATCTTCCCCATTACCATCGAAAAATACACCTCATCTTTATACCTAAAATTGCTATAAAATTCCCTAATGAGCGAAGGATAAAGCTTACCTTTCAATTCCACAAATTTGTTCACTCCTTGGGTCTCTAACCCATATGGGAATTGGAAGCCTTGTGAAACTAGCCATTCTGCATCCGCATACCAGATGTAGGTTTGCTTACGGTCTTGAAACTTAACCAATCTGGCTTCTTGAAGAATTGGAGAGTAGTAAGGGTCTCCATGGTTCTGTCGTCCTCCTTGAGCAAAAGAAGAGCCATTTTCTTTGCCTCTCGTACGCTTGGCGTCGTGTTTCACTCTCATCCTTCTTGATTCGCTCATCTTAGCAGGTATGTCACTGATTTAATCGATTCAATAATTGATTTTCTGAATTGAGGGTTTTATGGTTTCTAAAGAGGGATAGATGGTTAGGATTCAGATTTTTGGTGATTTATGGTTGTATAGAGATGTAACAACTAAATAGTAATAGAGATTGCTATTGATTTCTATTGGAACACTCAACTTAGGGAAACGACTCAAAAGGAGGAAGCAAAGAGGATTAGGGTTTGAAGTGAAAAATAACCGAGAATGACACTTGAATTTGATATAGCGCTGACGTTAATCGATTATTTGCAGTAGTTTAATCGATTAACCAACTTAAAGTTTTCAAAAAAATGAGATTTTAGATCCCATGTACTCGATTAAATTTTGACGATAATCGATTAATCAGATGACAATTTTCAGAGTTTCAAAATATTGAGCCTACACAATCGGACAAACAGACTGTTAATCGATTAAATTGCAAGATGAAAATTTATTTTGGCTACTGGATATCAAATTAATCGATTAAGGCATAGTACAATCGATTACTGGTAGAGCTTAACACATATTTTAGTGTATTTTAGAGATTTCTAGAATATGCTTAGAGTGCTATTGCTAAGATACATACCTAAAGAGTTTTGACACAGTGATAAAGCATAAAAGCAATAATGAAGATAATATAAACAAGGAAGCATGAATTCATAACATGTATAATTTATAAGCATATATCCAAGATAAAAAAAGGCACATAATTACCCTAGGCACATTAGTTTAGATATTTTTCATCAAGTATGCCAAGTTCTCTACAGAATAAAAAGAAAGTATCCAGTGGAAGGGACTTGGTGAAAATATCTGCTAATTGCTTCGATGTTTCAACAAATTCAAGTATGCAATCACCTTTTTGAACATGAACTCTAAAAAAATGATGTCTAATCTCTCTATGCTTAGTTCTAGAATGCATAATTGGGGTTTTCGGTAGATTTATGGCACTAGTATTATCACATTTTATAGGAATTTTTACCATTTTAAAGTCAAAGTCCGATAGTTGCTGCTTCATCCATAAACTCTGAGTGCAACATAAGCCTCCATCAATATATTTTTCTTTGGTGGTAGATAAAGCAACACAGACTTGCTTTTTACTATGCCATGATGCTAGGGAGCTGTCCAAAAGGTGGCAAGTCCCACTATACTCTTTCAGTTTAACTTGCATCCCGCAAATTCAGAATCGGAATACCTTATTAGGAATAATGAAGCATCCTTAGGATGCCATAAAACCATAGACATTGTTCCTTTAAGATATTTCAAAACACGTTTTACAACACTAAAATGAGATTCTCTAGGTGAAGCTTGATATCTAGCACACATACATACACTAAACATTATATAGGAGCGACTAGAAGTTAGATACAATAAAGAACCTATTATACCACGATATTTTGTTACCTCAATTGCTTTACCTTTTTCGTCTTTGTCAAGAGAGTAGGATGATGCCATGAGTGTTGTCGCTTCTTTACACTTCTCCATCTCGAATCTTTGCAAGAGTTCTTTGGAATAATTTGTTTGGTGAATGAATATCCCACTGTTCATTTGTTTTATATGTAGTCCAAGAAAGAATGTCAGATCGCCCATCATCGATATTTCAAACTCCCCTTTCATAATTTTAGAAAACTCCTTACACAAAAAATCGTTAGTAGCACCGAATATAATGTCATCTACATAAATCTGTACTAATAACACATTATTTTCTGATTTTTGTATAAAGAGTGTTGTATCAACTTTTCCCCTTTCAAATCCCTTCTCTAATAAGAAACTACTCAATCTATCATACCAGGCTCTAGGTGCCTGCTTTAAAATACATACTGCCTTTTTGAGCTTATTCACATGATTAGAGAATTTACGATTTTCGAAACCGGGCGGTTGATTTATATACACTTCTTCTTGAATATATCCATTCAAGAACGCACTCTTCACATCCATTTGAAAGAGTTTGAAGTTCATTATTGATGCAAAGGCTAGCAACATTCGAATAGCCTCCAACCTCGCAACAAGGGCGTAGGTTTCATCATAGTCAATGCCTTCTTCTTGATTATACCCTTTGGCAACCAAAAGTGCCTTATTACGTATAATTAAACCATATTCGTCTAGTTTATTTTTAAAGACCCATTTTATGTCTATTATAGGATGATCTTTAGGCTTAGGGACTAAGTCCTATACGTTATTACGCTCAAACTGGTTTAGCTCTTCTTACATAGCTATTCCCCAGTGTTCATCCTCTAAGGCCTCATATCTGGTCTTAGGCTCGACTTGAGACACAAATGCTACAAAGTTACAAAAATTTCTTAGCGAGTAACTGGTTACCATTCCCGATGAGATATCACCTATGACCTCGTCGAGCATATGATCTTTATTTGTCTTCCACACTATAGGCATTTCTTGATGATTTGCATTTATCTCCTGATCATCCTAGACCTCATTCTCATTCTCCATGTTCTTTGTGTATGCATTTTCCAGCGTACCTGAAACATCATCACACACAACCTCCCTCTTCTCTTTTGGAGAACATTCATTAAATTTTACATGGGTAGACTCTTCAATATGCATAGTATATTTATTAAAGACTCGATATGCTTTACTATGAATGGAGTACCCTAGAAATATTCCCTCATCGGATTTCGAATCAAATTTTCCTAGTAATCTTTTACCATTATTTAATATGAAGCATTTACATCCAAAAGCATCCAAGTAAGAAATATTAGATTTTTAGCCTTTTAGCAATTCATATGGTGTTTTTAAGAGTGCTGGCCTAAGTAATACTCGATTGATTACATAGCAAGCAGTATGCACCGCATCGGCCCAAAAATATTTAGGGACCTTGCTTTCATTTAGCATTGTTCTAGCTAGCTCCTCTAATACTCGATTTTTCCTTTCAACAACTCCATTTTGTTGAGGGGTTCGAGGAGCCGAGAACTGATGTAGCATCCCATGCTTTTCGAAAAACTTCTCAAATAAGTGGTTTTCAAATTCTCCACCTTGATCGCTGCGCATATAGACAATTTTATGGTCAAATTGGTTTTGTAGCTATTTGGCCAGATTTTTAAAAGACTTGAAAGCATCACTTTTTAGAGCTAGAAACAAAGTCCGTTTATATCTAGAGAAATCATCAACAATTACTAGTGCATAGTAGCTACCACCAAAGCTCATTATTTGTGATGTTCCAAACAAATCCATATGGAGTAACTCCAAAGGTCTAGTTGTGGATATCACGTTCTTCGTTGAAAATGAACTCTTCACTTGTTTACACTTTTGACAAGTGTCACAAGAGTCTTTTTATTTGAAATAAAGCTTTGGTAATCCTACTACTAAGTTATGTGATGATAACTTAGCTAGATATTTTAGATGGACATGCGCTACTCGTCTATGCCATAACTAGATGTCACTCTCTTTAGTGATAAAACAATTTGAAAACAGAATGGTGACATCATCCAAGTTGATCATATAAATGTTATTTATTCACTGCCCTATAAACTTAACATTATTATTCACCCCATCACAAATGATGCAACAGTTTGAGTCAAAAGATACCTTATTTCCTTTATTACACAGTTGGCTAATGCTTAGCACGTTGTGCTCTAGTCCTTTGACATATAACATGTTTTCTATTACAGCTTGTGAAGCATTTCCAGTTCGTCCAAATGCTAGTGTCTTTCCTCTATTGTTGTCTCCATAAGTGACATAACCTTTACCGTTTAGTGAGAGATCCAGGAACTTTGATCTGTCCCCTATCATATGCCTTGAACATCCACTATCTAAGTACCAGTGTTGTCCCTAAGTTTGAAGGCATACCTACAAAAGAATTTTACTTGCATTGTTTAGGTACCCAAGTTATATTGGGTCCTTTCTTGTTAGTAATCAAGGACTCTTTCCCTTTTCACATCCATATATATTTACCACTAGATATTCCATATTTCCTAATATAGCATGATATAGATGTATGACCATGTGTACCATAATAAAAACAAGTAGGTGAGTAGATGAGATCTAGAGTTTCATTTTCTAGTTCTAATTCATTTAATTCTTCCGGCATCTTAGTTATTTTACTTTCATACAATAAAATGACTCGTTTTCTATCTAATCCAATTAACGAATGTACTATATAATTTTATTGTAATTCATCGTAAGTAGGAGACTCAACGAATGCACTATATAATCATCATAAGTAGGATACTCATGGAACATGAAGAAGAGTCAGAAAAATGTACCTTACTCAGGTCATCCGGATCGTTTGTGCTACCAATTTTGTGAGTGTTTGCCATTAAGCATAATTTGGCGGTCTCCTCTTCATCGAATGTGCTACTCATTGTCTCGTCCTCCATAACATCTCATACAGTGTAAGTCTTCTTGGATTTGAAGTCTCGGGGGTTGCTTTTATCGTGTTCAACTTTCTTGAGGTGACTCGGGCATTGGAATTTCATATGGCTCGGTTTGCGACACTCATGGCAAATGAGGCGATCTTTGGGAGTTTTGCCTTGTCTAGTTGAATCAGTTGTCTCCTTCTTTTGAAATCGTTTAAATCCTCCTTTCTTCTTGAGAAACTTGCCAAACTTTCTAACGTTTCATCATCTAATTCAGACCCCGAATCATCATCGTCTTTTTTTTTTTGTTGTTGTGAAGATGTAGCTTCCAGAGAGATGCCCTTTTTCTTTCAGTATGAATCTTCATGGAGCTTGCCAAAGAGAGTTGCTAGTGGCATAGTGTCTAAGTCTTTCAACTCAATAATTGTTGTTACCTTGGGCTGCCATTTCCTATCAAGACAATACAACACTTTATTAGTAAGTTCACCAATAGCAAAATTCTTATCTAATCCAATTAAATGATTTACAATATGAGTGAACATTTTTTGCATTTCATTTATCGATTCATTAAGAAACATTCTAAACAACTCATATTCATGTGTCAAAGTATTTAATCAAGTATGTTTAACTTCACTTGTGCCTTCATGGGTTACTTGTAAAGTATCTCACATTTCCTTTGCATTTAGGCACTATGACACCCGAAAGAATTAGTCGTATGATAAGGTGGAGGTTATTATGTTCTTTGCCTTGAGATTGTGCTGGACTTTACGTCTTTCATCGTTAGTCCATAATCCCTTTGGTTTTTATTTGGGTTCACCATTCACTAAGTGAAGTGGAGTGAAAGGCTCGTTGACAATAGAGTCCCAAATCTCCGTGTCTATGACATCTATAAAGATTCGTATGCACACCTTCCAGTAGGCGTACCCTTCGCCACTGAAAATCGGAGTGTGGTTGATGGATGCGCCAACACCGCCGAATAGGTTTGTGGAACCCATAGTGATTTATCCCTCGGATCAACGAATTTAGCGACCAAGCTAGCACTTTCGTACTAGCTCAGATACCACCTTTTGGGTACTAGTAAGGTAAGATTACACCTAGAGGGGGTGAATAGGTGTCCCAGATCACCAGTCCCACTTTTCCGATATTTTCACAGAATACAAAGCTGTTGTAGTTAATTGATTATCAATAGGGTTAATCGATTAAGGATAGTTCAATTAATCGAATATTATCAGTACGCTAATCGATTATCCTGATTGTTATACTTTGAAAATCAGTTATCTTGCTTCGTAAAAACCGTGACGATTCTTGATCTTTACTATCCTAAGATTGATTCTGGATTAACAACATATTAACACAGTAAGCAATTAATCATAGAAATCCAATCAAAACAGAAAGCAATAAAGACATAATTGTAAAGAGATAGGGATAGAACAAATGCACTCGAGGATTTTTATCCTGGTTCGTTTGTCATCCACTACAATGTACATCCAGGCCTCCCGGTTGATCTGGGAGATTTTTCTTCACTTATCATAAATGTACTTTACAACCACACTTCCAATACAATGAAACAAAAACTTCCTTCTTGAAACCGATGATCCATTAAGCTCGGTTTGACCCCTTATCTATGCCAACTTGGATACCACACCGTTCGTGCAATTTGGCCCCAGCCACAACTCTTGTTCGAATCAAAACTTCATGTCTAATGAAGACTCCTAATTATCAACCTGTAATGATACCACACATCACGAGAATTCTCCTCAAGTTACAAATTTTTCACCAAGTTACTTAGCACACTAGATTGTGCGGATAATGACTCTTAATTCCGCTCTAATCACCCTTGACAGAAAGATCTCACAGAGAAGCCCTAAAACCTAATTGTGAAATCATGCAATGTGTTTTCAAATGAATGGAATATGTTTTGGCGCAATGAAAAGGATTTTCTCTTTTTTTTTTGTCTTTTCACTCTTCAAGCTTATGCAAGAAAACCTCAAAGAAACAACAAGAAAGCTTTGAAACTTTTTAGCACCATGAATCTTTAGTTTTCTCACACTCAGATAATTTTCCGATTCTTGCTCAATGAATGGTGGAAAGCTATATTAAAAACGGAATTAGTTTATAACTGATACAACAGATATTAATCGATTAAATGGTCATGTTAATCGATTAACGGTTTCTTTAAAAACAATTTTTCAGTTATGGCTTAATCGATTAAAAATGTGCTTAATCGATTAATTAGATAGAAATTCTGGGAGGTTACATGTTGTAAATGCATTTAATCGATTATGACTTTCCTTAATTGATTGAGGATTTCTCCAGGACTTAATCGATTACCAAACAAGTTAATCGTTTCAAATCGCTTAAAATGGTTTTTCTATTCATGCGGTAAGTACCCTATATGATGAATGAGCATGCAATCATGATTTTAGAAAGAATAAATCCTTTATGCACAAAACCATGTATGTATGATACAAATGTATGAGTGTCATTTATCATATATATGTATGATGATGTTATGCCTCATTCTATATGATTGTCATTTTAGACATTTTGTGAGACACTTCCATCTTGGGTTTACCTAACCTAAGACTCAATACTAGGCAATCAACTTAGAACTATAGAATGTAAAAAGCAATCCTAGACGATATGATGTTGACCTCGAGTTCTTGGTGTGTTGTTTGTTGCGATGTCCAAGTCTTCAAGCTTCCATATAAGACCTTGTCTTCATCAGAACTTCATAGGTCGGTTATAATGACACCCTTTGACTATTTGTCATTTCAAATACAACACAAAACGTCCTCAACAATAGAACATACAATAGAGCAACAAGCTTGAAAATGAGAACACAAAGTTGTAGAAAAAACCAGAAAAACAACCATTATTTTGGCTCGTTTTCTACCACCCCGAATGTCGTTTCATCGATCCAACAGTTCAGAATGAAGTACTATAAGTTGTGAACCTGCTGTCCGAATTTCAGTCCGATCCAACGATAAACGAAGACGTAGTCGCAAATCTCCCGCAACTGCTCTGAGTTCCCACGGGTTGAGTTCTTTCAACTTCTCTCTCACTTTACTATTGCATCTTTTCTGCATAAACCGATTTCTCTGCTTTACCTCATCTGACCCCTATCCATTAGATTAAGTGGGACAAGTCGGCTTTACCCAACTGGGTCTTTCTCCACATAAGAAAGGAGCCCAAACCCAACAAATCTCCCCATCACAACTATGTGGAGAGAATCGCCAAACCTGCGATCTCACAAGAAGTTTCAAACTTCCACCTTGATAAGGCATTAGTCATCATATTAGCACCATTATAATCTGTATGAACCTTAGCCAATTGCAACAACCTAACATCCAAAACATCAAGTATCCAATGATACCTCACATCAATGTGTTTGGATCTAGAATGAAAAGTTGAATTCTTCCCAAGATGAATGGCACTTTGACTATGACAAAATAACAAGTATTTGTCTTGGACAAAATCAAGCTCCTGCAAGAATTTCTTCACCCAAAGCAACTCTTTGAATGCTTCTGTAATGGCAATGAACTCTACCTCAATAGTGGACAATGCAACACAGTTTTGCAACCTAGATTGTCATGCCACAACTACTCCCGTAAACTTAATCAAGTAGCCTGAAGTGGACTTTGTGGAATCAATATCTACAGTCATATCAGATTTAGTATAGCCCACAAGAGTAGGTTTATCACCTCCAAAACAATGCCTCAAACTAGCAGTACCACAGATATACCTCAAAATCCATTTTACAGCATTCTAATGCTCTCTACCAGGATTTAACAGAAATCTACTAACTGTACCAACAACATGTGCAATATCTGGTCTTGTACACACCATTAGGTACATCAAACTGCCTACAATAGATGCATAAGGAACCTGTTGCATATATGATTTTTCAGCTTCATTTGAAGGATACTGTTTAGCATTCAACTTAAAATGAGTAGCAAGAGGAGTGCTTACCGCCTTAGAATTTTCCATCTAGAACTTCTATAACACTCTCTTAATATAGTGTTCCTGTGACAACCAAAGTTTCTTTTCTGGCATGTCTCGCATGATTCTTATACCAAGAATCTGCTTAGCAGCTCTCATGTCTTTCATGGCAAATGACTTGCCTAATTTCTTCTTTAACCTGTAAATCATGGAAATATTTTTCCAACAATAAACATGTTATCAACATACAATAAGAGGATGATGAAATCACCATCATCAAACTTTCTAATAAAGACAAAATGATCAGAAGTAGTCTTCTTGTATCCTTGCTCACACATAATAGACTCAAACTTCTTGTACCATTGTCGTGGAGCCTGCTTCAAACCATATAGGCTCTTTCTCAACCTACACACATAGTCTTCTTGCCCTTCAACAAGAAAACCATCAGGTTATTTTATATAAATCTCTTCCTTCAAATCACCATGAAGGAAAACAGTTTTTACATCCATTTGCTCTACATCCAAATCAAGAGGAGCAACCAAACTTAATACAATTCTAATGGATGACATCTTCACCACAGGAGAAAATATCTCACTGAAATCAACATCCTGTCTCTGTTTGAAACCTTTAACCACCAATCTGACTTTACACCTTGAAGATGTAGAATTACTTTCTTGCTTCACCCTACAAATCCACATGTTTTCCAAAACTTTTTTCCCTTTTGGTAATTTGACCAAATCAAAAGTGTGATTGTGATTATCATGCAAGGACTTCATTTCCTCTTGAATTACATCCAACCACTTCTTCTTTTCTTCATTCTCCATTTCGTCATGATAATATCCAGGTTCTCCTCCGTCTGTCACAACAATATAGTCATTAGAAAGGTACTTGGTAGATGGTTTCCTCTACCTATTAGACATCCGAAGTTGAACTTGAGGTGGATCAAGAGCATCACCAAGATTCTCATCTTGTAACATCTCATGTTCATCTTCACCAATATCAATGGGAAAATCTAACTCATCTTCAAGCTGTTGATCACCAACATAATCATGTTGCTCACCATTTTGAATATTATTCTCCACTGTATCCAAATCATGTATATGCATCCAAAATGGATCAATATCAGACAATATACTATCTTACCCGGGTCTAGTCTTCTTCATATTATCAATGTCTTCAGTGGTTTGGTCTTCCATGACCTTCACATCATGACTTCTAACAACCTTTTTCTCAACATGATCATACAACCTGTAGCCAAATTCCTCTTCACCATAACTGATAAAAATGCACTGCCTTGTCTTCACATCCAACTTGGACCATTCATCCTTTGGAACATGCACAAATGGCTTGCAACCAAAGACTTGCAAATGATCATACCTGACCTTCTTGCCAAACCAAATCTTGTCTTGCACCTCAACATTCAGAGCAACTGCAGGACTAAGATTAATAACATGCATTGTCGTGTACAAAGCCTCACCCTAGAAATGTTTAGGTAATTTTGCTTCAAAAAGCATGCACCTAACTCTTTCAACCAAAGTTATGTTCATCCTCTCCGCTAAGCCATTAAGTTGAGGAGTCTTAGAAGGATTCTTTTCATGTATAATACCTTGTTGCTTGTAGTAAACATCAAACGGTCCATAATACTCACCACTGTTGTCAGTACGAATGCATTTTAGCTTCTTGCCAGAATGTCTCTCAACCAAAACATGGAATTGTTTGAACTTTTCAAGCACTTGGTCCTTTTCCTTCAAAGCATAGATCCAAATCTTCCTTGAACAATCATCAATAAAAGTAACAAAGTAAAGTGCACCACCAAAAGACTTTACCTTCAGTGGACCACAAACATCAGAATGCACCAATTCAAGCAACTCTGACTTCCTTGAGGGAAGATTTTTCTTAAAGGATACTCTAGTCTGCTTACTAGCCATGCAATGAGAACATTTCTCCAACTCTACACTTTTCAATCCTGAAAGTACTTCCTTTTTGGCTAAACAATTCAACCATTTTCATTGATATGACTAAGTCTGTGGTGCCACAAAGAAGCCTCCATATCCATGATATTCACACTTTCTTTAGTAACCAAAACTTTTACCCAATACATTTTAGAAATTTTCTCCCCTCTGGCCACAACCAAGTTACCTCTAGTGAATTTCCATTTTCCAGAACGAAAGTGATTATCATAAACACCATCATCAAGCATCTGCACATCGATCAAATTAAAACGAGCATCTGGATCATGTTTTGTTGGATACCAATAAGGTATGATTACACAGAGAGGGGGGGGGGTGAATAGGTGTCGCGGATCACCATTCCCGCTTTTCCAATGTTTGCGCAGAATTCAAAGCTGCTGCAGTTAATAGATTATCAACAGGGTTAATCGATTAAAGCCACTTTCCTCAATCGATTATTATTAGAATATTAATCGATTATCCTGATTGTTTTACTTTGAAAATTAGTTTTCTCGCTTCGTAAAAACCGTGACAATTCTTGATCTTTACTATCCTAAGATTGATTCTTGACTAACAACAGATTAACACAGGAAGCAATTAATCACAATAATCTAATCAAAATAGGAAGGAATAAAGACTGAATTATAAAGAGATAGGGATAGAGAAAATTTGGTTGAGGATTTTTATTCTGGTTCGTTTGCGGTCCACTGGAAACTACATCCAGTCCTCCCGGTTGATATGGGATATTTTCTTCACAAATCAGAAATGTAATTTACAACCACACTTCAAATACAACGAGATATAAACTTCCTTCTTGAAACCGACGGGCCACAAATCTCGGTTTGACCACTTATCTACGCCTACTTGGATACCACACATTTCGCGCAATTTGGCCCTAGCCAAAACTCTGGCTCGAATCAAGACTTTCTATCTAATGAAGACTCATAATTCTCAACTTGTGATGATACCACACATCACGAGAATTTTCCTCACTTTCAGAACTTTCACCGAGTTACTTTGCATACTAGAATGTGCGGATTACAACTCTATAATCGGCTCTAATCACCCTTCACATAAAGATCTCACAAACACAACCCTAAGACCTAATTATGAAATCTTGCAAAGAGTGTCTTCAATTGAATGAAAAATGGTTCTGCTCAATGAAAAGATTTTTCTCTCTTTTCTCTATTTTTTTTTCACTCTTGAAGCTCATGCAAGAAAACTCAAAGATACATCAAGATAACTTTGAAACTTTTTAGCACAGTGAATCTTTGATTTTTTTTCTCATATATTTTTCGTTATTGCTTACTGAAGGTTAAGAGAAATCTGTTTTAAAAATGGAATGGATTCTGTTTCAAAATAACATAATTAGCTTATAATTCATATAATAGATATTAATCGATTAAATTGTCATGTTAATTAATTAACAACTTTTTGAAAATAGACTTTCAGTTATGGCTTAATCGATTAAAAGATTACTTAATCGATTAATTCACAAAAATCTTGGGAGGTTAGCTACTGTAACTCAATTTAATCGATTATGACTTTCCTTAATCGATTAAAGATTTCACCAGGACTTAATTGATTACAAACTGGGTTAATCGATTAAATTCATTCAAAATGGTTTTTAAATTTTTAAATGGTAAAGACCATATATGATGAATGGTCATGCAATCATGATTTTAGAAATGATTAACCTTTATGCATAAAATCATGTACGCTAAATGCAAATGCATGAGTGTTAATTATCATATATTTGTGTGTTGATGTTATGCCTCATTTTACGTGATTTTTATTTTAGACTCTTTGTGAGACACTTCCATATTGGGTTTACCTACCCTAAGACTCAATACTAGGCAATTATCTTAGGAGTCTAGAATGTAACAAGACAATCCTAGATTCTATGACAATGACCTTGAGTTCTTGGTATGTTGTTTGTGGAGATGTCCAAGTCTTCAAGCTTCTATGTAAGATCTTCTCTTCATCAAAACTTCGTAGATCGATTATAATGGCCTCCTTTGGCTATTTTCCATTTCAATCTCCTCCTTTTTTATGATGACAAACACTGACATAATTCCTTGTTTGATGGCTTGAAGCTGGACTCAAAAAAGTTTGGATAGTGTTGAATCAGAATGCGCTGCTCCCCTTCACTTTATTCTCCCCCTCAAACCATGTAAGAGGTAATGCTAGGGTAGAAACATGATTACTTTGTGAAAGCTCATTTCAACCTGCAAAACAACTCAAACAACACCTTTCTCCCCTTTTTGGCATGACCAAAAAGACTATGACAGATTATGATACTAAAAGAGCCAAAAGTAAGGAAAGATAAACAATTACTAGTCTTAATCGATTAATTAATCAATGATAATCGATTAAGCAATTTAAAAAAAAACTTGAACTTGTGCACAGAGTTTAGCTTTAATCGATTATAATATGGACTTAATCAATTATTTAGTAATAAAAAACAGATTATGGTAGAATTAATTGTGATATTTATCTAGTTGTGAAACTTCAACATGAAATCCATAGAATGATCAAAGATAGTTATGTAGCAATATTCAGAATATATCAATCATTCAACATAAGATATGCACAGTAGATAAAATCAAAGGATAACGCAATAATTTGCAAACATAATCCAAATTACCATCAAAGTTTTACAGAACATAAAAGTAAGTGCAATAAGCGAGTACAGATTGTTCAAAATAGAAAGTATATCAAAAGATGATCATAACATATGCAACACCAAACTACAATCACCAAAACATAATAACTACACACCCTAGACACACACTAGACATTCCTATCTAGGCTAATCTTGTGTAGGTGGTGATGGAGATGAGCCTTGGGTAGTACGCACTATGAAAATGATACGTTCTAGATCCTCGGAAAGCCTCTACTACTACTACTGAAATTCAGCAGCCATGGAATCCCTCATACTCTGAAAATGTCCATCTATACGCGCATTGAGGCGCTGTTCCATTGCATCCAAGTGAGCAAGCCCAAACGATGGTTCTCGAGGCTCAGGAAATGCCTTGGAAGGTGGTTGCTCAGGAATGGACTCAGTGGGATTTGCAACATTATCTTCAGGTGGTATATCATCATTCACAGTGGCAGTATAGTGTTCTTGATATTTCATTCATTACCGAATTTATAGATGCCCATTTTGTGAATTAGGTTATCACCAACAAGATGTTCTCGGGAGTTAGTCATGATAGTGTTCACATGAGTGGTGTCAATCTCGTAGTAAAAAATGATACGGGAGTGAATATCCCATAGGCGAGAAATCTTGATGAGAAGAAGTTATGAAATTCATAACTTTGAGAATCTCTGAAGGCCAATTAACCGAAATGCCTTCCCGAATGGCGAACATCAGTTTCAGATCGTTGATGGTGGGGTGAGCATGGTTAGTATTTCTTTGAAACAATATGTATGCAATCAAATAGTGTTAGAGCCAGTTTTCCACAGACAATGACCCAACCTTGGTCAATTCCCCTTGCACAAATAGGTGAGGTCCTCTCAAACATGATTTGTACATTTCAATAGCATCGAATGAGTCCCATGACTCATTGTTGGAATCACCTAGCATAGCCCATCACATTCAAGATCTCCAACTTCCAAAAATAACTCTTCATCCTTACATCTAAAATTGTTATAGAATTCTCTAATGAGTGAAGGATACATCTTACCTTTCAATTCCAAGAATTTGTTATCTCCTTGGGTCTCCAACCCATGTGGGAATTGAAAGCCTTGAGCATCAAGACAGTCTACATCCGCATACTGAATGTAGGTTTGCTTACGACCTTGAAACTTAGATAATATAGGCCTCTTCAAGGATGGGAGAGTAGTAAGGGTCTCTGCAACTCTTTCATTCTCCTTGAGTCGAGGAAGAGCCTTTTTCTTCGGGTCTAGCATGTTTTGTAGTGTGCTTCACTCTCATGCTCCTTGGTTCACTCATATTGCAGGTATAATAGTGATTTAATCGATTGGATAATCGATTTTTTGAATTTGAGGTTTAGGGTTTCTAAAGAGGGGAAAATGGTGAAATACGAATTTGGTAGAGATTTTAGAGAGATGGAACTTATAAGGTAGGAACCGAATTTGCTAATGACCTCTTGAGAACACTCAATTTTGCGAAAAGATCTAGAATGGGGGAAGCAAAGAGGATTAGGGTTCTAAATTAGAAATGGCCCAAAAACTTCACTTTAATCAGATACAACACTACCATTAATCGATTATCTGTTGTAGTTTAATCGATTAACCAACATAATGATTTTCAAAATTGAAATTTTGGAGCCCAGGTAATCGATTAAGTTAAGGCGTTAATCGATTAATCAGATGATAATTTTCAGATTTTCAAAAAATTGAGCTCAGGTAATCGATTAAAATTGGTGTTAATCGATTACTTTGCGAGATGAAAATTTATTTTGACTTCTATAACTCAAATTAATCGATTAAGGCACAGAACAATCGATTATTGACAGCATTTATCACAGATTTCAATGCAGTTTATGTAATCTAGTGTATGAATAGAGTTTTATTGCTAAGACACAAACCTAAAGGATTTGGACACACTAAGAGAGCCTAAAGCATTCATGAAGATAATCTAAACAAGGACACATGCATTCATAAGATTTTTCATCCAATAGCAAAGGCACATAATAACTCTTGGCAAGTTAGTTTAGATATTTTTCATCAAGTATGCCAAGTTCTCTTCGTAAGACAAAGAATGTATTCCATGGAAGGGGCTTGGTGAAAATATATGCTAATTGCTTCGAGGATTCAACAAATTCAAGCATGCAGTCACCTTTTTATACATGATCTCTTAAAAAAATGATGTCGAATCTCTATATGTTTAGTTCTAGAATGCAGAATTGGGGTTTTCAATAGATTTATGGCACTAGTAATATCGCATTTTATAGGAATTTTTACTAGTTTTAAGCCAAATTTTGATAGTTGCTGCTTCATCCATAGAATTTGAGCGTAACACACGCTTGCGGCAATATATTCCGATTTGACGGTACACAAAGCAACACAAACTTGCTTCTTACTATGCCATGATACTAGGGAGCTATCTAATAGGTGGCAAGTCCTGCTAGTACTCTTCCAGTCCAACTTGCATCTTGCAAAGTCAGAATCAAAGTTTCCTATTAGGGATAAAGAAGCATCCCTAGGATACCATAAACCCATAGGTATTGTTCTTTTAAGATATTTCATAACACGTTTTGCAACAATAAAATGTGATTTCTTAGGTGAGACTTGATATCTTGCACACATACACACACTAAAAATTATATCGGGGTGGCTATTAGTTAGATACAATAAAGAACCAATTATGCCACAATATTTTGTTACCTCAAATGTTTTACCTTTTTCGTCTTTATCAAGATAGCAAAATGATTCCATAGGTGTTGTCTCTTCTTTAATTTTATCCATCTCGAATGTTTACAAAAGTTCTTTACAATACTTCGTTTGGTGAATGAATATCCCTCTGCTCATTTGTTTGATTTGTAGGCCTTTGTCACACAGCTAGCTAATGCTTAGTAGGTTGTACTCTAGTCCTTTGACATATAGCACGTTTTCTATCACGACTTGTGAAGTATTTCTAATTCTTCCAATGCCTAGTATCTTCCCTCTATTGTTACCTTCATACGTGACATAACCCTTACCATTTAGTAAGAGATCCAGGAACTTTGATCTATCACCTGTCATATGCCTCGAACATCCACTGTTCAAGTACCAGTGTTGTCCCTGAGTCTGTAGGCATACCTGCAAAACAAGTTTACTCGCATTGTTTAGTTACCCAAGTTATATTGGGTTCTTGTTAGTAATCAAAGACTCTTGCCCTTTTCGCATCCATACATAATTACCACTAGGTACACTATATTTCCTAATGTAGCATGATATAGATGTATATGACCATGTTTACCATAATAGAAACAAGTAGGTAATTTATGATTAGTCCTATTATGCATGTAGTTTACTTACCTCCTATATGGTCTACTGTTTTTCTTTGATTTATAGCCAAGACCTCTATGATTACCTACATTTGTAGATGTAGCAAGTAGGTTGGTCAGGTTATTTCTACTATATGTGAACTTTGCTAATTTATAGCATTTAATATATCGCATTGGTCACATATAGGGGGTTCAATTAATTTAGCGGCGCAACTACATGAGGCGGAAGATTAAATTAGATCAAGAGTCTCATTTTCTAGATTTAATCATTTAACTCTTCTTGCATTTTAGTTATCTTAATTTCATGCAACATGATGACTCGTTTAGTATCTACATTAACTTTCGCTAATTACTTAAGTTCCTCATGCATCTCAAAAAATGCACTATACAATTCATCATAAGTAGGAGACTCATTGGAACATGAGGACGAATCAGAAAAGTATACCTCGCTCATGTTATCAGAGTTGCTTACGCTGCCAATTTATGTAGTGTTTGCCATTAAGCACAACTTGGGTGCCTCCTCTTCATCGGATGTGCTATTTGTTGTCTCGTCCTCCGGGACATCTCACACTATGTAGGCCTTCTTGGATTTGAAGTCCTGGGGGTCGCTTTTATCATGTTCAACCTTCTTGAGGTGGGTCGGACATTTATATTTCATATGTCCCAACTTGCCACACTCATGGAAAATGAGGCGATCATTGGGAGCTTTGCCACGTCTGGTTGAATCAGCTGCCTCTTTCTTTTGAAAGTGTTTAAACCCTCCTTTCTTCTTGAGAAACTTACCCAAATTTTCTGACCTTGAGGTTTAAGGTCTCATCATCAAGTTCAGACCCTAAATCATCATCGTCTTTCTTTTCTTGTGATTGTGAAGATGTAGCTTTCAGAGAGATCCCCTTTTTCTTTATGTCTGAATATTCATGCATTGTTAGGCGTCCTAACTCCATTTCGTGTTCCTGGACTTTTCCAAAGAGATTTGCCAGCGACATTGTGTTCCTGGAGTTTTCCAAAGAGAGTTGTGGTTACCTTGGGCTGTCATTTCCTATCAAGACAATGCAACACTTTGTTTGTAAGTTCACCATTAACAAAACTCTTATCTAATGCAATTAAATGGTTAACAATATGGGTGAATCATTTTTTTATTTCATTAATTGACTCATTTGAAAACATACGAAAAAACTCATATTCATGTGTTAATGCATTTAATCTTGTGCTCTTAACCTCACTTGTGCCTTCGTGGGTTATTTGCAAAGTATCCCATATTTCTTTTGCATTTTGGCACTATGACACCCGAAAGAATTCATCGTATGATAAGGCAGTGGTTATAATATTCTTTGCCTTGAGATTGTGCTAGAATTTACGTCTTTCTTCGTCAGTCCATAATCCATTTGGTTTTTCTTTGAGTTCACCATCCATCAAGTGAAGTGGAGTGAAAGGCTCGTTGACAACAAAGTTCCAAATATTTGTGTCTATAACTTCTATAAAGATTCGCATGTGCACCTTCCAATAGGCGTACCCTTCGCCACTGAAAATCAGAGGACGGTTGATGGATGCGACATCACTACCGAAAGGGTTAATGGAACCCATAGTGATTAATCCCTTGGATCAACGAATTTAGTGGCCAAGCTAGCACATTCGTACTAGATCTGATACCACTTGTTGAGTACCAATAAGGTATGATTACACCTAGAGGGGGGTGAATAGGTGTGTGGATCACTAGTCCCACTTTTCCGATGTTTGTGCAGAATTCAAAGTTGTTGTAGTTAATCGATTAAAGCTAATTTACTTAATCAATTATTATCATAACCTTAATTGACTATCTTGATTGTTTTACTTTGAAAAATAGTTTTCTCGCTTCGTAAAACCCGTGATAATTCTTGATTTTTACAATCCTAAGATTGATTCTTGACTAACAACAGATTAACACAACAAGCAATTAGTCACAGTAATCTAATCAAAACAGGAAGCAATAAAGACTGAATTATAAAGAGATATGGATAGAGAAAATTTGCTTGAGGATTTTTATCCTGGTTCGTTTGTGGTGCACTAAAAACTACATCCAGTCCTTCCGGTTGATCTGGGAGATTTTCTTCACTAATCATAAATGTAATTTAAAACCACACTTCTAATACAACAAGATAGAAACTTCATTCTTGAAATTGATGAGCCATAAATCCCAGTTTGACCCCTTATCTACGCCTCCTTGGATACCACACCGTTCGCGCAATTTGGCCCTAGCCGCAACTCTTGCTCAAATCAAGACTTTCTATCTAATTAAGACTCATAATTCTCAACTTGTGATGATACCACACATCATGAGCATTTTCCTCACTTTCAGAACTTTCACCGAGTTACTTTGCATACTAGAATGTGCAGATTACAACTCTATAATCGGCTCTAATCACCCTTCACAGAAAGATCTCACAAACACAACCCTAAGACCTAATTATGAAATCACGCAATAAGTGTTTTCAATTGAATGAAAAATGGTTCTACTCAATGAAAAGATTTTTCTCTCTTTTCTCTCTATTCTCTTTTTTTTTCACTCTTGAAGCTCATGCAAGAAAACTCAAAGATACATCAAGATAGCTTTGAAACTTTTTAGCACAGTGAATCTTTGATTCTTTTACTCTGATATTTTTCGTTCTTGCTTACTAAAGGTGAAGAGAAAACTGTTTTAAAAACGGAATTGATTCTTTTTCAAAATAACAGAATTAGCTCATAACTGATATAACATATATTAATTGATTAAATTGTCATGTTAATTGATTAACATATTTTTGAAAATAGACTTTCAGTTATGGCTTAATTGATTAAAAGATTACCTAATCGATTAATACACAGAAATCTTGGGAGGTTAGCTACTGTAACTCCATTTAATCGATTATGATGATTAAGGATTTCACCTGGACTTAATCGATTATAAATTGGGTTAAGCGATTAAATTCATTAAAAATGGTAAACATCCTATATGATGAATGGTCATGCAATTATGATTTCAGAAATGATTAACCTTTATGCATAAAATCATGTATGCCAAATGCAAATGCATGAGTGTTAATTATCGTATATTTATGTATTGATGTTATGCCTCATTTTATGTGATTTTTATTTTAGACTCTTTGTGAGACACTTCCATCTTGGATTTATCTACCCTAAGACTCAATACTAGGCAATCATCTTAAGACTCTAGAATGTAATAAGATAATCCTAGATTCTATGACAATGACCTTGAGTTCTTGGTATATTGTTTGTCCAAGTCTTCAAGCTTCCATATAAGATCTTGTCTTCATCAAAGCTTCATAGATCGGTTATAATGGCATCCTTTGACTATTTTCCATTTCATGTTTAACTCCTCTCAACAGCAGCTGCACTCCCATGTTGGTATGTAAACAAATATTACCAATACCAACTACCTTTGACACACCATCATTACCTATCTTCAACACTCCAACATTACTAGAAGTGTACGATTTGAAGAACTGCTTCCTTGGTGTAACATGCAGTGTAGCACCATTATCAATTATCCACATACTCTCATCTGATACAAGATTAACTGAATCACAGTCACGAAGAATAATAAGATCATCACAAGTGGCAGTAGTAACATGATCATCATCACCATGATTCTTCTCGTTCTGCTTGCCCTTCTTGTATTTGTTCTCCTTTTTCCATTGAAAACAATTCTTCTGTATGTGACCTACTTTGTGACAATAGTGACACTCCACATTCTTATATCTAGACTTGGACTTACTTCTTCCCTTTTCTCTATCACCTTTTGACTTTTCCCCTTTTTTTCAGTGACAAACACCTCATTATGAGATGAAGTACCATGTGCCTTCCTTATCATCTCCTTATTATGAATACTTCCCTTTATACTCTCCAAAGAGACAATACCATCAGAGGCTGAATTTGTAATTGAAACTCAAAATTTTCCCAAGAATCTGGTAGAGTATTCAGTAGCCATAGTCCCAACATTTCAACATCAAACTTGATACCTATTCCTGATAGTTGATCAAGGACACCTTGAAAATGAAATCTAAAATATAAGCTCCTTCCTTGTACCTTAAATTCATCAAAGAATACAACAAGTATAATTTATTATTCCCTGATTTAGAAGCATACAAGGATTCAATTTTCTTCCATGAAGATTTTGCATTTTCCTCATTAGCAATGTGATTGTAGATATTGTCTTCTACATATTGTCGAATGAAACCACAAAATTGTTGATGTTGACAACTCCAATCCTCATCAGACTTGGACTCTGGCTTCTCAGTAGCAAACACAAAAATATGCAAATTCTTCACAAATAATAAATCTTTCATTTTTCCTTTCAACAAATGATAGTTAATGCAATTCAAACATATCATTCTATGTGTATTTGCTTCCATCATTCAAGCAAGTAAAATAACCTTAAATCCCAAAGAGCTCTAATTCCAGTCTAATGGGAAATTCAACATAATAACAATGAAAACTCTAACGGAGTATATGCAGCGGATAGAAATTTGCCCAACTTGATAGAATCTATAAGGAGCAATAACAAATAATGTAGTAACTAAGAACACACAAGGGACACCAGAATTTTATGTAAGACTGAGATGACAACTCAGAGGGGGTGAATTAGTTGTTTAAAACTATGACTAATGTTTTTGCATAATTTAAGAGTTAATAGTAGTGGAAAATAATATAAAGAAATAATCAAGTAAATGTAAGGAGATAAATATAAAAGAGTACACATATGTTTTTAATGGTTCACTTTCTTGTCCACTGAAGGTTATATCCAGTACTCTTGCAACACAAGAGATTTCCTCACTATATATTAAGAGTAGTACTTAAAATTTCTCACCTCGAGATTCCCTTGTACGTTACTCACTCTCTAACACCTATATCATTTTTTGGAAAAAAAACCTTTCCCAAGTGACTCTATCCCCTTCTCACCACACCCTTTGAAAGAAAGTAATTCACAACTTTGAATGAAGAATATGTTTAACAATGGCAATGGATTGTCTTTTCAAGATTTTGAAGTTATAAACTCTTGCAATCCAATAACTCAATGTATACTTTAGTACTAATGTTCACAAGGTTCAAATAACTTGCAATAACACTTAAGGCAACTTTTAAAATCAAGCTCTGAAAGTTAAGAACAAGTTGCACCAAGTGTAGAACAAGTATTTTAGAAAATTGTAGTTTTAGCGAGTGATTTCAAACTGAGTTATGTTATGAAATTGTGTGTACACTTGTTTTTTTGTTTCAAATGAGTTTCAAAGCCTTTATATAGACTTTTCAACCAACCAGAATACCTCTATGAAAAGGTAGGATTCATTTGGAATGAAACCCTTTTGTTTGGGTTGAAAGTTGTATGGTTTGAATATGAAAAACTAGTGTAACAACTCTCAGTAATCGATTGCTTAATCGATGTAATCCATTAACCAACAAGTTTGTCCAACTGAGAAATTAATTTTCATAAGCATTAGTCGATTACTCACATGGTGTAATCGATTACCCAACTGCTTTGTCCAACTGGGTAATTATATGTCGTGTTGTGTAATTGGTTACCCACATGGTGTAATCGATTACCCTTAATATTTTTTGTTGGATAACTCGTTTCTCACTCATATAACCTGTTACTTAGTTCTGGTAACATATTATTTAGTCACAGTAACCTGTTACTTAGATCTAGTAACCTGTTACACAGTATTTTGAAAATCGTTTTCATTTATATGTTGTATTTATCAATTTTCTTTTAAAATACTTTCGAGCATTACTACTAAGTGTATAGATTATAGTATAAGGATAGAAGTACCTAAAGACTTATATTCTAATTTCTTGAGGCTTTGACTTCATTGTTTTCATAAGTATTCTTCCTTTTCTTCCTTTATGTGATGTTGGTGTCTTCATCAAAACCGTGAAAGGTCAGGAGCCATATCTTCTTCACAATCTCCCCTTTTTTTATGACGACAAACCGATATATCTTGACAATGTAGTTTTCTGAGAGTAGCATACTTTGTGATATTATTGACGCGTCTTGAGTATGCTTCCTTTATTTTGTATGCTCCCCCTTTGATTTGGCGTTATGTGCATGAAATGTTTTACCCAGAAAATATACTCTCCCAACTTTTGTCCCCCTTTTGACTTCATCAAAAAGAAGAAAAGCCAAGTGTCCAACACAATATAGATATATATATATATATATATATATATATATCATACAATATGTATAAAAGTGATATTCAATAGCAAAAATTTAAAAGATGTTTGTACAAATTGAACCATAGTCAGAAAACAACAAACAAACAACAACGTGTTCACAATCATGCAACATTACAAACATAATTCCTAGACAAACAGTAATCTAAGATTCAGGTTCAGTGCTATCGTCATCAAGTTTCATGCTATTGATCTTATAAGGAATACTTTGAAGCTCGAATTGGACTTGTTGATTCTAAGCGTCAAGAGCATCCATCCGATTATAGATGTAGCCTCGAAGAGAGAATAACTCATCCATGATCATCTGGTTTGTAGGCATGGGAACAGATGAAGAATACTCAGCATGAAACTCAGAAGTTTGTTGTTTAGGAGGGTTGGCAGAGGCATTCACATAAAGATCAACAGGTGCTCCTGCCTATCACTTTGATGCTTATAGAGTCTATCAATGGGATATTGATAGAAGCCCATTTTGTGGATCGCTTCCACATCGATTTTACAATCGCGTCCATCAAGTGTGACTTTCGGTTCACTAGGAGTGGATACACCAAAATGCTCAAGTCATAAGGCAGAGGGCTATGAGATTCTCGAACATACCACATATGTCTCATTATTGTGTTAGACCAATTGATTGAAAGGTTATGCTTAAGAGCATACATCAACTGCAGTTCCATGTCATTTATTTGAGAATGATTTGAATATTTTGGAAGAATGACATAGCTCAAAAAGTAATGAAGCAAGCGATCTTCGAGAGTGATATTTCCTACAGCAATGATATCTCTACTCTTTACAGTTTCACCTAGCTCCATTTGCTTATGCATTTCTATTTCCCTCTTAGAGAATCTACACATAGAGTAGTAGAACTCTTTTCTATCATAATAATCCCAATCGCATGCCAGGCCGAAATATTTGATGTTACCTTGAAAAGGTATGTTACAACAAATTGAACTAAAGGTCTTAATGTCAAGAATAATTTCTTTTCCTTTAACATAGGATGTAAGACGATTTTTCCTAAAGTTCAAGTTACAGTAAAACACTTTAACAAGTTCAGGATAATAGGTTTTTGATTCCTCACAGAAATCTAACAGATCTTGTTGCCTTAAAAATGTAGGGAAATGAAAATCTTCAAACTCAAAGTTATTGACATTACCATACTTAGTAGTGAAAATGGAGCGTCCGAGAAAATGCTCTGAGAATGTTTTGCATTGAACATCATTTGCAAGAAGACGTGCCAAATCCAAAGGGTTAGCGTCATGAGATGAATCTCCTTGCTTTCTTTGAGACACACCAGTATGTTGCTTCTAGCTCTTGATGATGATGCCATGAATTGCGGTTTTTGAAAGGTTAGGTTTTGAGTTTTGAAAGATTTGGGAATTTTGACTGGGGCCACGAAACACGAAATCTATGGAGTAGAAGTGTTTAGAATTGAAAATGTGAAATAAATGACTAAAAATCACACAAATCGGATCAAAAATAAAGTTTTTAGGAAAACTTTATGTTGAACACGAAAAAAGGGTTTGAGGAGGAAGAAGAAGTGTTTGAAAAAATGAGGAGGGAAACTTAAATATAGCTCACAGTAATCGATTACACAAAGTGAGTAATCGGTTACTCAATATAAAATAATTCCCAGATTTCAAACAGATACCTTACGTAATCGATTACACAGGTGGTTAATCAATTACTGAGGCCTCCTACTCAATGTTGTAATCGGTTACTCTGCAGAGTAATCGGTTACTAAACCCAAAATTTTGAATTTTCAGGCATACCTGATGCCTGGTAATCTGTTACTCATCACATGTAATCAATTATATATCCAATAATTTTAAAATTTTGAAAAGATTTAGGAAATTTTAAATATAAGTAGGCATATTATAAGCATAATGAAGCATACATATAATCATGAATAAGCATTTAGGATAAGTATGTTTCACCAGGTATGCCTAATTCACGTCTAATTTTATAGAAAGGTTCTTTTTCCAAAGGTTTAGTGAATATATCTCCTAGTTGGTCATGACTATCAACAAATTCTACAGATACATTTTTCTTTTGGAGATGGTCCCTAAGGAAATGATGTCTTATATCTATGTGTTTGGTTCTAGAATGCATTACTGGATTCTTTGTGAGATTTATAGCACTATTATTTACACATTTTAAGGGTATGCATTCTAAGTCCAAGCCATAATCTCGCAATTGTTGTTTAAGCCACAGCACTTGGGCACAACAACTAACTGTCGCTATGTATTCTACCTCAGCAGTACTTAGAGCAACACATGCTTGTTTCTTGCATGACCATGACCAAAGCATTTCCTAATATATGACAAGTACCACTTGTACTTTTTCTCTCAGTTTTGCATCCAGCAAAATTTGAATCTGAATATCCAACCAAATCACATATACTTCCTTTTGGATACCATAATCCAACGTCAATTTTACCTTTTAGATATTTAATGATTCTTTTGACTGCAACTAAATGTGACTCTTTTGGTTTAGATTGATACTGAGCCCACAAGTAGACACTAAACATTATATCAGGTCTACTGGCAATTAAATAAAGTAGGGAACCAATCATACCTTGATATTTCATATATCAATGCATTTTCGAACTTCATTCGTATCAATGTATGTGCCAGAACTCATAGTAGTGACAATTGGCTTGTAGTCATCCATTTCAAATCTTTTCACCAAGTCTCTGCAGTATTTGGATTGACTCATAAAATATCTTGAGTTTTTTGATTTGTAATCAAAGGAAGTAATTTAGCTTCCCCATCATAGACATTTCAAACTCCCCTTGCATCATTTTTCCAAAATCACTACACAAGGTTTTATTAGTAGAACCAAAAATAATATCATCTACATATATTTGAACAAGAAGAGTGTGATGATTTATTTTCTTAATAAATAGTATAGTGTCAACCTTTCCTTTTGTAAAACCTTTTTCAAAAAGAAAGTTTGTTAGACGTTCGTACCAAGCACGCAGAGCTTGCTTTAAGCCATAGAGAGATTTCTTTAGTTTATAGACATGAGAAGGATGTTTGTAGTCTTCAAAACCTGGAGGTTGTTCTACAAATACTTCCTCTTGTATATAACCATTAAGAAATACACTCTTTACTTCCATTTGATATAACAGAAAAATTAAAGAGAATGCATATACAAGTAGCTGTTAGGTATCAGTGGTTACAATACACCT
>NW_017715361.1:0-3426 GCF_001865875.1 Lupinus angustifolius
ACACTGTTTGCCTTTAACGTACTGGTTTTAATCGATTAACGGGCTGGTTTAATCGATTAAAACAGTGTAAAATTTGAATTTTCAAAAAAAATTGCCGAGGTAATCGATTAACGGGCTGTTTAATCGATTAAATTTTAAAAATTTTGAATTTTCCAGAGATGAAGCCCAGGTAATCGATTAACCATTGGCATAATCATTTTTGCATTTTTAACATATATCATTCAAACATGAAACACATAGGCATAGAGAAGCAAGACAATTTATGCAAACAGCTAAACAATTTTTAAACAAGATATTGTTCATCAAGAATTCCTAGTTCTCTCCTTAGAACATAGAAGGTATCCCTGGGAAGGGGCTTGGTGAAAATATCTGCTAACTGTTTAGATGTTTCCACAAATTCAAGAACACAGTCACCTTTTTGTACATGGTCACGCAAAAAATGATGTCTAATTTCTATATGCTTTGTTCTAGAATGCAAAACGGGATTCTTGGATAGGTTAATGGCACTTGTATTATCGCATTTTATTGGGATCTTTTCAAGTTTAAGACCAAAGTCCTTAAGTTGCTGCTTCATCCAAAGGATTTGAGCGCAACACACACCAGCGGCAATGTATTCCGCTTCAGCGGTGGACAAAGCAACACAGGCTTGCTTCTTGCTGTGCCATGCTACTAATGAACTGCCCAATAGGTGGCAAGTACCACTAGTGCTTTTCCGATCCAACTTACATCCGGCGAAATCGGAATCGGAATAACCCACCAAGGATAGTGAGGCATCCCGAGGATACCATAATCCCATGTTAATAGTTCCTTTTAGATATCTCATGATTCTTTTAACAGTTATATAGTGTGATTCTCTAGGTGATGATTGATATCTCGCACACATGCATACACTGAACATGATATCAGGTCTACTTGCAGTTAAGTAAAGTAAAGACCCAATCATACCACGATACTTCGTTACCTCGATTGCTTTTCCTTTCTCATCTTTGTCTAAGTAGCAAGCAGATGCCATAGGTGTGGAAGCTTCCTTACATTTGTCCATTTCAAATTTCTTGAGTAGCTCTTTGCAGTATTTCGCCTGATGGATGAATATCCCACTTTCTAGCTGCTTTATCTGCAATCCTAGAAAGAATGTGAGTTCTCCCATCATAGACATTTCGAACTCCCCCTGCATCATCTCAGAAAATTCTCTACACAAGATATCATTAGTAGATCCAAATATTATGTCATCTACATAGATTTGTACAAGCAGAACATGATTTTCTGATTTTCTAATAAAAAGCGTTGTGTCAACCAAGCCTCTCTCGAACCCTTTTTCTAAAAGAAAGGTACTAAGTCTGTCATACCAAGCTCTAGGAGCTTGTTTGAGACCATATAGTGCCTTTTTAAGTTTGTAAACATGGTTCGGATATTTAAAATTTTCAAAACCAGGCGGTTGGTCAACATAAACTTCTTCTTGAATGTATCCATTCAGGAAGGCGCTTTTTACATCCATTTGAAAGAGTTTGAAGTTCATTAAAGATGCAAAGGAAAGAAGCATTCTGATGGCCTCTAGTCTGGCTACAGGAGCGTAGGTTTCGTCATAATCGATACCCTCCTCCTGGTTGTAGCCTTTGGCCACCAAACGTGCTTTATTTCGAATTATTAAGCCAGATTCATCAAGTTTATTTCTGAAGACCCATCGAGTACCAATTACGGGATGATCATTAGGTTTGGGGACCAAGTCCCACACATGATTGCGCTCAAACTGGTTTAGCTCTTCTTGCATAGCTATACCCCAGTGTACATCCTCAATGGCCTCATCAACGGTCTTAGGCTCAATTTGCGATACAAAAGCTACAAAATTACAGAAATTTCGTAAGGAACTACGGGTTACCACTCCCGTAGATATGTCACCTATAACTTTATCAATTGGGTGAGCTTTCTTTGTTTTCCACACGGTAGGCATGTCTGAGTGCTCTTGAGGTTCGATTTGACCTTCATCATTGGCTCCTTTTTCATTATCCATGTCCTTGGAGTATGCTTCTTCCAAAGCACCTGCAACATCATCAGAAACGACCTTTCTCTTCTCTTTTGGAGAAGATTCGTCAAACTGTACATGGATAGACTCTTCAACTTGCATTAAATATTTGTTAAAGACTCTGAACGCTTTGCTATGAATCGAGTATCCCAAAAATATTCCCTCATCGGCTTTAGAGTCGAATTTCCCTAAGGCCCGCTTTCCATTATTTAATATAAAACATTTGCAACCGAAAGCGTGAAGATGGGATATATTTGGTTTGCGGCCTTTTAAAAGTTCATAAGGAGTTTTGTTCAAGTTTGGCCTTAAGAGTACTCGATTTATAACATAGCATGCAGTATGAACTGCATCAGCCCAGAAGTACTTGGGGGTATTACTTTCGTTAAGCATGGTTCTCGCTAATTCTTCTAAAACACGATTTTTCCTCTCTACAACTCCATTTTGTTGTGGAGTGCGAGGAGCAGAGAACTGATGCAAAATGCCATGCTTATCACAGAATTTGTCGAACTGAAAGTTCTCAAATTCTCCCCCGTGATCACTTCGTATATATATTATTTTTAGGTTAAGTTGGTTTTGGCTTTGCTTGGCAAGATTTTTAAAATTTTTGAACGCATCGCTTTTTGATGATAAAAACAATGTCCATGTAAATCTAGAGAAATCATCAACAATAACTAGAGCGTAGTAACTACCACCAAAACTCATGATTTGTGATGGTCCAAACAAGTCCATATGGAGTAGCTCCAAAGGTCTTGAAGTGGATATCACATTTTTATTTTTAAAAGAGTTTTTGGTTTGTTTACACTTTTGACAAGTGTCACAAATTTCTTTAGTTTTAAAATTCAGTTTTGGTAGCCCCTCAACTAGTTCGTTTGATGATAATTTATCTAGATGCTTTATATGGATATGTGCAACACGTCTATGCCATAGCCAGATGTCATCTTCTTTAGAAATAAAGCATTTTGAAAATAATGTAGTGACATCGTCCAAATTAACCATGTAAATATTATTTATACGGTGACCAACAAATTTAACGTTATTAGATAAAGTATCACGAATGACACAACAATCAGAATTGAAGGATACAAGATTACCTTTATCACAGAGTTGGCTTATACTCAACAAGTTANCATGTAAATATTATTTATACGGTGACCAACAAATTTAACGTTATTAGATAAAATATCACGAATGACACAACAATCAGAATCAAAAGATACATGATTACCTTTATCGCACAATTGGCTTATACTCACCAAGTTATGTTCTAGTCCTTCAACATAAAGGACATTATCAAATAAAATGTGGGATGAGTTACCAACGGTTCCAGTGCCAAGTATCTTTCCCTTGTTGTTGTCTCCATAAGTGACGTATCATTTTCCTTTAAGTGAGAGATCCAGGAAATTTGA
>NW_017715362.1:0-211 GCF_001865875.1 Lupinus angustifolius
GTGTCGCGGTTAGAATAGCCGCTTTTCGAAACTCAACACTTAATGTTGAATCACCCCTAATTAATCGATTACAGGATGAAGATAATCGATCAACGGAACAATCTTAATCGATTAACAAAAACATTTTTAATCGATTAACAGAAACAATTTTAATCGATTAACAGAAACAGGATAATCGATTAACACAACAATATTAATCGATTAAACAGAA
>NW_017715363.1:0-329 GCF_001865875.1 Lupinus angustifolius
CATAACAGTTAACCGATAATGGAACGAATACAGAGCTTACAGATTTTGTATCAGAGCAACATCGAGTATAGCATAAGAACAGAATGTATCAATTGAATTCACTATACCAAATAATCGATTGAAAACAGTAAAGAGAGAGAGAGAGAAAACAAATCCTGCAACGCGAATTTTTATCCTGGTTCGTTTGCTGTCCACTGCAAACTACATCCAGGCCTCCCAGCTGACTTGGGAGATTTCGTTCACTATAACCGAATCAATGTAATTACATGCACATTATTCAATTACAACACTTATAAAATTACAAGAAAATAAAGAAACTATTCAATGGT
>NW_017715364.1:0-382 GCF_001865875.1 Lupinus angustifolius
CAATTACAACACTTAGAAAATTACAAGAAAATAAAAAAACATATTCAATGGTTTGACTCCCTTCCTACCGACAAAGAAAACAATTCTTTCGGCGTAGCCCAGCCAAAGAATCTATGTTCTTTCCTTTTCTAACACTCTAAGTAATTATGAAGAAACACTCAATCTCTAACGGTGATAAGACACCATGAGATTCCCTTTACAACAATTACACAACAATTACAAGAGTAAAATAAAGCTATTACAAAGCTCAAATATAACAAGAAGGCTTTACTCTAATGCACATCTAATACAAATTCATACGAAATGACAAGTATTAGTTATGAAAACAGAAGTTACAGAATCATAAAACTTCATGAAAAAGCATCAAAATATGCATGAACAT
>NW_017715365.1:0-708 GCF_001865875.1 Lupinus angustifolius
CAACAACTTAACAAACAGTTAGGTTAATCGATTAACGTAATGCCTTAATCGATTAACAACATTTTAGAACGTGTTCCAGTAGCAACCACTTTACAAATTAGTTGGGTTAATCGATTAAAGGATTGGTTAATCGATTAACAGCAATTTAAATGTGTATTTTTAAATACAAAACATCAAATACGTTATGCACTTAGTTAATACATGTTTAACACTTAGTTTATGCCTAGAATGCACATATACATGTATTTATGTAATGCATGAACATATTATGAATGACATATCTCAAGAATGAAATGATTTAAAAGATTTATGCATATGAGACATGTATTAGGTGCCCTAAGCCTTGACTCAACTTAAACTAGATTCTAGTCTAAGCCTAGTACCAATTAAAGACTTAAGCAAGTTGATTTGTTGGAGATCTTCAAGCTCTTATAAGCACAAGTTGTCCTCATCAAAACCATGACATATAAAGAGAGCTTTCCAAAGTGTTCCTCTTGACATGCACACTTTCAGTTACATGGATTGAAATCTATAGTTAGGCATTCCAACCATGTTTCTAAAGAAATCATATGCCATAAAGCTTGGAGCTTCATGCCATAGAGAAAAGGTCTTAGACATAATACCGAAATTGGCAAGTTTGTCAGCACAAGAATTTCCCTCCCTATAAACGTGTGAAATATAGAAATTCATAGTTCAAATTGTATTACA
>NW_017715366.1:0-3347 GCF_001865875.1 Lupinus angustifolius
AGTGTATGAATATTGTTTAATGAGTTTAATATTTATATATTATACATATTGTTTTATGTATTACTGCTTGTGATGAATTAGAAAATATTTAAATTTTAAATTTAAATATTATTTTTAATCAATCACAAACACTAGCATATAAAATGACATATCTTTTTAGATATGACATGTGCTCATATTGCACCATGGAAAAGTGATATTGACAAGTGTATATCTAGTTGAACAGAGAGAGTTGATATAGAGTTGGTGTCAATGGTGATAGCAAAGAGACTACCAAGCCATTTCCACAGGGAAGCAGCAAAAGGACACATAAGGAAGAGATGTTGAGAGCTTTCCATGCTGTTTTTGCAAAGATTGCATTGAGAAACCAATGAGCAGCCTCTCTTTTGAAGGTTATCATCAGTTGGCATTTTCCCATGGATAAGCCTCCAAATAGTGAAGGATTTAGAGGGAGGTATTTCACCAGACCAAATTATCTTGCACCAATTGATATGATTGTTGGCAGGAATAATGCCAAGATAAGCATCTTTCAGAGAGAGGTTTCCATCAATAGAATTCTGCCATATGAGCTTATCATCCCTGAATGAAGTTATTGTACTGGCTATTTGAAGATCTATGTGAGGGAATCCATTAGCCAAGCAGATTGGAATTATCCATTTGGAATCATGAATAAAATCAGCAACAGTTGCCTTAAGGTTGGAGTGCCAAACCTGAGGGATGCTGAGAGATTGAACAAGAGGTTCTCCCAACCAATTATCAGTCCAGAAGTTGGTTTGATGACCATTGCCAATTAGCCATCTTGAATTGTCTGAAGTTGTATGCCAATTCATCTTTATGCCCTGCCAAACAGAGGACTTAAAGAATCTGTGAGGAGGGGTACTAGCATCCCCAAACCTGCTTCTAAAGAGAATAGCCCAAGCAATGTTTGAGGTTCTCATCTCCCAAACAAGTTTGATTAAAGCAGTCTGGTTCATTTTCTTTAGAGACTTTATTCCCAAACCACCCATCTTAGTAGAGCAGCAAACTTGAGCCCAGGCAACAGTCACCGATTTTTTCGTCTTGATATCCCCTGACCAAATGAAGTTCCTTATACAAGAGTCTAGATGCTTGATCAACAGAGATGGCCAATGATATATGTGAAAACTATAAACCAACATGCTCTGAATCACAGACTTNTGCCAAACAGAGGACTTAAAGAATCTGTGAGGAGGGGTACTAGCATCCCCAAACCTGCTTCTAAAGAGAATAGCCCAAGCAATGTTTGAGGTTCTCATCTCCCAAACAAGTTTGATTAAAGCAGTCTGGTTCATTTTCTTTAGAGACTTTATTCCCAAACCACCCATCTTAGCAGAGCAGCAAACTTGAGCCCAGGCAACAGTCACCAATTTTTTGGTCTTGATATCCCCTAACCAAATGAAGTTCCTTATACAAGAGTCTAGATTCTTGATCAACAGAGATGGCCAATGATATATGTGAAAACTATAAACCAACATGCTCTGAATCACAGACTTGACCAGCTCAACCCTTCCCATAATTGACAAAGTTAGGCCTTTCCACTTTGCCAATTTCTGAAGGATTTTGTCAGCAATTGGTTGCAGATGCACCTTTTTAAGCTTACCCTTAAAGAGAGGGACTCCCAAGTAGTAGTTAAAAGGTAGGGATCCAGGGTAGGAAACCAAGAGCAGAGGAGAGAGTGGCATTCTTCCTAGGAGTTGCCTTAGCTATGTAGAATTTGCACTTAGCGGGATTTCTATTTTGACCTGAAGCATCAGCGTAAGTGTTAAGAAGCTTCTTTAGGCAATCAAGCTCCTTTTTAACACCCCTGCAGAAGATTAAAATGTCATCAGCATAGAGAATGTGACTAGGAAGAGTCAAGTTTTTTTGGCCCAGAGATGGATCTCATCAAGTTTTCATTCATAAGCATTGATATTCCTCTTCTCAGGACATCTTCAGCCAGACAGAAAAGGACGGGGGAAAGTGGATCACCCTGCCTAACACCTCTACAACAGCTGAAAAAAACCCATATTTTGGCCATTAACATTGATAGAAAGTTTAGCAGAATGCAGAATGTTGCTTATCCATTTGGTAAATGTATCAGAGAAACCAAAAGCCTTCAAAGTATCAATAAGGAATCCTCAATCCATAGTGTCAAAAGCTTTAGTTATGTCAAGTTTGATTGCCAAGTTTCCACCAAATGTTTTGTGCTCAAGCATATTTATTGCTTCAGAGGCAATGCATATGCAGTCCTTAATATTTCTGTCTTTGATGAACCCTCTTTGATGGGGAGAAACAATCCTAGCAGCAATAGAGGCTAACCTATCAGCAAGAACTTTAGATATGATTTTGAATTGGAAGTTAGCTAAAGCAATGGGTCTATAATCCTCAATCCTTTCTGCATTTGAGGACTTAGGAATCAGAACTATAGAGTTGGAGTTCATATTAGGCCTCACCCAACCATGCAAGAAAAACTGAGTGACAGAGTTACACACATCCTTACCAACAATATCCCAAAAGTGTTGATAAAAGCAACCTCCAAAACCATCAAGGCCAGGAGCTCCCTCCCCATTCATAGAGAACACAACTTGCTTTTTCTCATCTATGTAGGAATGGCAGTTAACATAGCATTGTCCTCATTGCCCACCAAGCTAGGGATCACATTTTGCATGAGGGAATTAGGGACACAATTGTTGTTTGAGGCAAATAGATCCATGTAAAAGGTGAGAACATGGCTGCTTATTTCATGTTGAGAAGTCAGAACCTCATCTCCCTTTTTCAGGATGGACATTGATTTAGTTGCCTACCTTATCTTAGTGATCTTGTAAAAGAAGCTTGTATTTCTGTCACCATTTATTTGCCATTTCAATCTGGATTTTTCCTTCCAGAAATCCTCCTCAATTGATAAAGCATCTAGCAACTGGTTTTGAGCATGAAGATCCTGATCCAATAAGTCTGGATCTGGACCAGAAGCATTGATACAACTTTGAATTGTCTCAACCTTAGCTAAAGCATTCTTGACTCTTAGATGCACATTACCAAATGTACTAGTATTCCAATCCTTCAGCTTAATCTTCAGATTTTTCAGCTTTTGAGATAGAATGAACATATGACAGCCAAGAACAGGATCTCTCCAAGACTCATCCACCAATCTTTTGCAATCTGTGTGCCTAAGCCACATTTTGTGAAATCTGAATTGAGATGATCTGAAGTTATCAGCAACCTCAGAGCAGAGCAAGAGAGGATGGTGATCAGAGGCAACTCTAGGGAGGGTACAACAACCAAGCCTTTACCAGTTGGAGATCCAAGAATCATTGCATAAACATCTATCCAGTCTTTTCTCAGTGAGGGCC
>NW_017715367.1:0-1656 GCF_001865875.1 Lupinus angustifolius
AGAGACATTGTTAGGCAGCCTAGCACTCCTACATTCATTTGATCCCAGAACTGCATTGAAGTCGCCAAGAGCTTGGGTGAGCAAGCATTAGAGACTGAATTTCCTCCCTAAGAAGCCTTCTTTGAAGATAGTGATTGTGAGCATATATTGCACTTATGAAGAAGGTGTTGTTGTTCCATAATATAGACAAGGAACATTGCTTCTCCGAGATAGAAATCATAGCAGGGCTCAAATCTAGAGAGCAGAATCCCCATATACTTGGAAGGTTGGGGGCCTTATCATTAATTACAAAGTGTCTGAGATTCAAATCAGACCAAAATCTAGTATTTATTACATCCATATTGACCTTTGGTTCATCAATGAACAAAATATCAGGTTTATTTGACAAACAAAGCTTTTTTAGGACAAGCCTTGTTTTATTATTTCCAATTCCTCTACAATTCCAATACAATACCTTCATTGAGAGGCATTAAGGTATCCACCCCTGCGGGTAAAATGCACTTTCTCAGACATCTCTTTTTTCTTTAGCTTTTTGTTTTGAGCTTTCGAAAGCACAGGAGAGAATTGACTCTCTTCATTATCTTCAATCACCACTTCATCATCTGCCCAGAGTCTTCCAACAATTTTGTTTTCCTTGGCAGCAATTTGATTGACCATTTCCTCACTTTCTTGGACTATGAATTCTTCAGAGTCCCTTTGTTCCTGAAATGTAGTGTTTTCATCAACTGTGTTTTCCACCCTAGAGGGAGTCTCCTCCTCAGAGGAAGCTTGAGAGCCATTAGAGGGGGACAAGACAATCTTCTCAAAGTTATCCAAATTCCCGACCTCCCTGTTGTCAATCTCCAAGTTGATCACCAACTCACTTTCCTTTACAGGATTCTTAGCTTGTGAAGATGTTGCAGGCTTCCTTGGAGGCTTTGTTATTTCCTCTACTAAATCTTTTTTAGAATTTTCCCGCAGTTATATATTAAATGAGCAATGGTTTAGCATCCTAAAGAATAATCAGGAAGATTCTCATACTCAAGGTATAAAAAAAAAGCAAATCCTTCCTTTTCGACTAGGATTTGTTTAGGCAGTTTTGATTTGAGGTTAATGTCCACCAATTTTTTTGCAAAGTGCCCAAATGCTCTGCTGTTAGTAGCCTCATCCAAAGCTATTGGAGTGCCGATTCCCCCCGCTATTGAGAATATGATACGGGGGCTCCAGTATTCCTGAGGCAAACCTAGGATATTCACCCAAAATTGTGAATGTGAGAGCTTCTGAATGCTAGGATTAAAGTCAGGTGTCCATAAGAATAACCTCAGGAATCCAAGACGAAGGTTCCATGTACCCATGGCACAGATAGATCGCATGTCCTCAACATTTGAAAATGAGAAATCATAATACCCCTTACCAAGGGAAATTATGCTCCATTTACTTATCATGCTCCACAGACCTATGAGCTTAGCTTTAAGGTCAAGGAACTTTGTTAGAGTGTTTCCTTTAGAGAAGATGATCCTAAAATGAAGGTGATTTTTGCATCTCTTGAGTCCTGCCTGATACTCATCCTCCGGTATTTTGACAGCAATGGAATCACCTTTGACACAAGGTTGGGGCAGTTGCGATAAAGAAATGTCACATGCATTTGTCACTAGTTGAGCAAATGACTTTTTGTCA
>NW_017715368.1:0-1015 GCF_001865875.1 Lupinus angustifolius
CAAATTCAATGTTACCAATTATATTAACTAGTTATGTATTTTATGTGAATTTTATGGAGAATATCTTTTACCAAAGGAAAGACAAATATGTGCTTATAAGGTATTATGAATTACTTACTTTTATCTTATTTGCAAGAGCTTCTTTTTTTTGGGACAATTTTATGCAAATTATGGAATATAGTTAATATTATTAGTATTATTAAAACTTTCAATAATTCTGTGATTTTTTTTCAAAATATTATTTCGTAAATTTTCATATTTTATTATCACTCAATTAATGAATTACTTTATTTTTTTAATCAACTAATGTACAAATATTTTGGCAATAAAAAGTTTAATATAAATAAAACATTGAAAATATCATCATAAAAAGAATGAAAACAATGACCTTACACTGGTTTAATAAAAAATATTAGATGAAATATCAAAATAATCTTTTAGCCAAAATAGAACTTATTTTTAATTAGATTAGTAAAAGTGTTGTCAAAATAGTGGCTTGCCTTTATTTTACTTCCTAACTTTAATCATGGTTGTAGTGAGACATAGATGAGGTATATTTAATGATATTTCATTCTCAATCTCGGATCAATCAAAATGTTATTTTATTTTTATTTTTTATTCATGTGATAAAATGTGATTAACCTAAAACAATAAATAGATAAGTAATCTCTATCTGATTTAGTGTGACTAATAATCTCAGCTAATATTTGGAGTTTGAACCAACAAAATATATCCGGTGGTTAAGATCTAGATAGATTATAAAGTTATAATTTTGATTCGTACGAAGAATATTTATTAAGAGTAAGGTAAACACATTGAAAAGAAATAATTACTCAGCCATAATGTAATAGATCCCATTAGTTATACCAACATAGTATTTTGCATCTTGAACTGTAATGAAAAGATAGAAAGTAAAGTAAATAAGGTGAGAGAAGAAACGTGTTTCACAACAAGTCATAACTGGGTTTGTTTTGGGAAGTGATACACCCACATGAGTGGCTAACTCAGAGGTCGT
>NW_017715369.1:0-735 GCF_001865875.1 Lupinus angustifolius
GAGTGCCTAGGGTGTTCCATATGTCTACTAACAAGGCCAACTCCATAGGTGATGTCTGGTCTAGAGTTGCATATGTACCTTAGTGACCCTATCATCTGTCTATAGAGTGTTGCATCAACCTTTTGATCATTTGGATTTCCTTTGCATAACACATTTCCAGTCTCAACTGCTGTGGCAGTTGAGTTGCAATCAAGCATATCAAGCTTCTTCAGTACATCAGTGATATTTTTTTCCTGGTGCATTACTATGCCTTCCTCTGATCTAACAAATTCTATTCCAAGAAAGTATGACAAGGTGCCCAGATCAGACATTTCGAATTCTAATTTCAACTTTTGTCTTGATGCCCTCTATTTCATCATATCTGTATCCTGTTATCATAAGATCATCTACATACAAGCATATTATGACTGATGCTGCTATAGGTGAGCTTTTGATGTAGATTCCATGTTCACTTGTGCATATGATAAGGTCTTGTTTAAGAAGAAATCCATCTATTCTTTTGTTCCATGCCCTACGGGCTTGTCTCTATCCATAGAGTGCCTTGTGTAACCTATAAACTTTCTGCTCTTGTTCTGGAACCTCAAGGCCTAGAAATTGTGTCACAAATACTTCTCTATCTAATGAACCATTCAGGAATGCTGATTTTACATCCATTTGGTTCAAGCTCCAATTCTTTGAACTTGCAATTGCTATAACCATTCTGATAGTTTCAATTCTTGCAACTAGTGCAAACAC
>NW_017715370.1:0-2180 GCF_001865875.1 Lupinus angustifolius
TATATGAGAGGGCATTGGAGTCTGGTTTGTAGACCTTATATGCCCCGGTAGAATGAAATCCTAGGAAAATCAACTTCTCTCCTTTGTCATCCAACTTTCTTCTCTTGTTGTCTCACACTTGGCTTCAAACCAGACCAGGCTTTTTCTGGAGTCACTTTGTAAATCTCTTTGTGGGACATCTGTTCATTATATAGGCTGTTGTAGCCACTACTTCACCCTAAAACTTATTTGGTAATTTCTTTGTTTTTAGGGTTTACGGTTTAGGGTTTAGGGTTTAGGGAATAACTATTTCATGGGTGATGCCTTCTTTGTCACAATAGCTATGAAACTCATGAGATACATATTCCCCTCCTCCATCACTCCTTAGCAACTTTAGCTTATTACCACATTTTTTTCAGCCATTTCTTTAAAGCTTATGAATTTGTTGAATACCTCATTCTTTCTCTTCAACAAAACGATACAAAGCTTTCTAGTAAAATCATCCTTGAAAGTTACAAAGTAATTTTTTCCTCCAAGGAAATGAACTTCAAGGGGTCCACATACATTAGTATATATTACCTCTAATGGCTTGGTTGTTCTAGGTGATACCTGAGATTTGAAGGAGTTCCTGGACTGCTTACTTGTGATTATATGGCTCTCGATACCACTATTGGAATTGGCAACGTTTAAGAAATATGGAAGAAAAGGAAGGAGAAAAAACAGTTGAAGAAAGGAAGTAGAAGATGATGAATAGTTGGAAAACATAAATGGAAAATCTGGTTGTTGATTAACAACCTGAACCTTCTATTTATAGTAAGTTTTAACCAAAGGCCCAATTACACAAACAATAAAAGCCCAACCTGTTTTTACATCAAAACTATTGAATTACAATGCTAGCAAGTCGTGAATAGGGATCACATGTCCTACTTTTTTATGTCTCATTGTGTCCTAACCCAATGAGAAATTACTATCTACTTAAAAAGAAAAAATCACAAAATAATAAAGTGATTTTATGCTATTTGGTGGTGTTTGATTGACTTAGTACATAAGGACGTGGTTTTTTAGAGACAGATGATCCTTCTTCATCAAGTCGTCTTCTACTGGGGTTGATATATAGAAGCGTTCGATGGTTAGAATATACTTGTGTCACTTTTACGGCTTGGATCACTGCATGCATCATGAAGAATTATGGCGAGGCACCATAATTCTTGCAAAATCCAAAAACATAGATCACATGTAATGATCATGTGACTAATAGATACGATCTTAATACATGGAAGTTAAAACTCAGGATCCTGGTAGCATACCAAATATAGTAAAAAAATTAAACATAATGCGATAAAGATCATTAATATAAACTTAACATCCATTAGTGATATTCCTTGAAATATTAACGCAACAGAACTAGTGCATGAATCAATTTACCGTTGCTTTTACATCTTGTTTGCCTAGGATTGTTACTGGTAGTGAGAACTGAGAAGGTAAGAAATGGGTTACCAAAACTTGAATCTAAGTACCATTAGGTTCATATATACCCATTTTCAGCTCTTCGANCAGAATGTGATAAAGATCATTAATATAAACTTAACCTCCATTAGTGATATTCCTTGAAATATTAATGCAACGGAATTAGTGCATGAATCACATTCACCGTTCATTTTACATCTTGTTTGCGTAGGATTGTTACTGGTAGTGAGAACTGAGAAGGTAAGAAATGGGTTACCAAAACTTGAATCTAAGTACCATTAGGTTCATATATACCCATTTTCAGCTCTTCGAGTTAATTATATACACTTTTTATCATTAATAGCAGGTTTAAGGAAGTTCTAATACAATGCTTTACTCTTCTGGACTTCAAAGCATACAAGATTGAAAAGGAGAAGTTGTGAGAAAACTAGGATGATTTCTTTTCCCTTTCCTTTTTCAAAACTGGAAATTTCTTCTACACATTAAACCAATAATGACTATTAATTTGTTAACGAGATTAAACCAATTAAATTTACATTCCCATTAACATAGTTAACTAGAGTTTATGAAATATATATACTAGTACATCAATCCACTACATGAGCATTCGTATGATATTTATAATGTTTATAATTATTGCAAGATATAAAAAGGAATTGAACTGAATATATATATATATATAGAAATGAAAAAATCTGACTGTTGATTAACAACCTGAACCTTCTATTTATAGT
>NW_017715371.1:0-1786 GCF_001865875.1 Lupinus angustifolius
TTTTCCCGCAAGTATCATTGCATCGGAGACAATCCTATCCGAGCCGGGAACATCCAGATGTATGTGAGGCTAACTATCTCAGCGGATATCTTTTCTATCCACAAAACTCGAACCCGAGATATTGCTTAAGGGGAATTAAATATGTATCACTTGATTCAACCATGGGTAGTTTTGTTGACAAATTGAAACATCACTATCATCGATATTCATTTATTATTTATATACATGGAAAGATAATAATAAAATATAATTTTGCAACTACATACTTAAAAGATACAATTTAAATAACATATATTCTATTGAAGTACTTTTAATTATAATATATTCATTAATGCAATTTATCAAACTTACTTTTATGAATACCTAATTCCCCATAACCCAGTTTACAAACCGTATGCCATACACACCCTAGCTTGGCAATTTCTGTTCATATTTTAATTCATAAGAGTTTTAATTCCAATAAAATTGGTTTTTCATTTTTACACGAGAATAGTATTTTCAATTTTCCCTATCAAGTTATAGAGAACCAAAGTTCTAATGAATAATAGTATAAAACAATTTGTGGTATTGGATATTTGGGACAAATTCAGGTGAGTCTCTAATGGAAAACAGAATTGCTTCTTTACTTTCATTTATCCTGGCACATAGCTTCTAGCCAAACTCAGCAATTCTGTACATAAGTACGTGAAGATTAAATATTTAACTATCATAAACTTTAGACTCGTGTTATTTGGATATTAAATTTTGAACATTGTACTTAGTATGGTATGCATTTATTATGGAAAAGAATCCTAGATAAATTGTTGTTTTTGTACTTATATTGAAAGGTTAAAAAAATATCATTATATATTAAGGATATTAATATCACATCAATATATATATATATTTTTTTATGTATTTGTCTCTTCTACCAAGGATCCTAAATCATTTATTATATCTTTCTCTAACATTTTATATTCTTTATGAGACAAGGCTAGCAAGTCGTGAATAGGGATCACCTGTCCCACTTTTTTATGTCTCATTGTGTCCCAACCCAATGAGAAATTGTCATCTAGTTAAAAAGATAAATCACAAAATGATAAAGTGATTTTTTATGCTATTTGGTAGTGTTTGATTGGCTTAGTACATAAAGACATAGTTTTTTAGGGACAAATGATCCTCCTTCATCAAGTCGTCCTCTACTGGGGTTGATATATAGAAGTGTTCAATGGTTAGAATATACTTATGTCACTTTTATGGCTTGGATCACTGCATGCATCATGAAGAATTATGGCGAGGCACCATAGACCAAAAATGGAATTTTATTAAAGATGTTAGACGTAAAGAACAAAAATTACTAGAATTAGATACCAACTTTGTAAGTTCAATTGTTGCATCCAACGTCACAAATCTGCCAATCACTATGTTTGGGGAGATTAATCAATGAAACAGAATTCTTATGATCGATCACATGATAAGAAAATCATTAGTTAATTTCTGAACTTCTTAACCATGTGGCAGACCAAATTTAATGCATTTTCTGAATTCTCAAAGACAACAAAAGTGGGACACAAGTCTCAAAGGATGAAATAATCATAGGCTGCAAAATCCAAAAACATAGATCACATGTAATGATCATGTGACTAATAGATACGATATTAATACATGGAAGTTAAAACTCAGGATCATGGTAGCATGCCAAATATAGTGAAAAAAGTAAACAGAATGTGATAAAGATCATTAATATAAACTTAACATCCATTAGTGACATTCCTTGAAACATTAACGCAACAGAACTAGTGCATGA
>NW_017715372.1:0-1961 GCF_001865875.1 Lupinus angustifolius
ATGTTTTTGAGAAATATTTTTCGGGGCGTTACATTAACCATGTGGCAGACCAAATTTAATGCATTTTCTCAATTCTCAAAGACAACAAAAGTGGGACACAAGTCTCAAAGGATGAAATAATCATAGGCTGCAAAATCCAAAAACATAGATCACATGTAATGATCATGTGACTAATAGATACGATGTTAATACATGGAAGTTAAAAATTAGGATCCTGGTAGCATGCCAAATATAGTGAAAAAAGTAAACAGAATGTGATAAAGATCATTAATATAAACTTAACATCCATTAGTGACATTCCTTGAAACATTAACGCAACAGAACTAGTGCATGAATCACATTCACCATTCCTTTTACATCTTGTTTGCCTAGGATTGTTACTGGTAGTGAGAACTGAGAAGGTAAGAAATGAGTTACCAAAACTTGAATTTAAGTACCATTAGGTTCATATCTACCCATTTTCAGCTCTTCGATTTAATTATACACACTCTCTATCATTAATAGCAGGTTTAAGGAAGTTCTAATAAAATGCTTTACTCTTCTGGACTTCAAAGCATACAAGATTGAAAAGGAGAAGTTGTGAGAAAACTAGGATGATTTCTTTTCCCTTTCCTTTTTCAAAATTGGAAATTTCTTCTACACATTGAACAAATAATAACTATTAATTTGTTAACGAGATTCAACCAATTAAATTTACATTCCCATTAACATAGTTAACTAGAGTTTATGAAATATATATAGTAGTACATCAATCCACTACATGAGCATTCGTATGATATATATATAGTTTTTGTTTCTCTTATCTACTTCAATTTAATTTTATAATTCAAGATGCATGACAAAGCAAATGTTAGCATAACTGAGTAAAGACACTGGTTTTTTATAATTGAATGTGAATCTGTGGTATTAAAACAATATAATTTATATTCTACTTTTGGCAATAAGCATATGTCTATAGATGAAGCATTATTATTTACAGGAAATTATAGAAAGGCATTCAAGACACAATGCAAGCATATAATAGTACAACTTTATTATGGAGATGGAGGCACAAACATTCCAGCATTTTCTATTCCTTGATAAAAAGTGAACTGAATCTCCTCTAGCCCTTCTTCATCCCATATATCATCAGAGTCACTTTCCTCTTCGTCATCATCGTCATAGTATTCATCAACAAAAAAATCCCATCCCAAATACTCAGAGGGTTCTGAGAAGTCATCCCAGCCATTGTTCTCATGATAGTCTACGACATGAGGCCCTAAAACCTTCACATTTGGAAAATCCTTCTCCAGCGAGATGTTCTCAATGTTGACACCCCAGCATCCCCTCAAATCCAAAAGCTCGAGCTTAGGACAGTTCGAAAGAATTTGAAGAAGGCCTTCGGTCTTGACGAGCTGGTAAGCAATTCCAAGATGCTTGAGATTAGGCATAGTGGTGGAAATAGCAATTGCTTCATCATCATCAAAGGGCTTGTCCGAAGTATCTATTGGATGCATGTTCCGATAAAAAACTTCTAGCATTGTGCAATTCTTTCCAATTGTCTCTAGTGCAGGAGCACCAATTTTGTTGCAATAGCTCACATCCAAGAAAGAAAGCATAGACAGCTTTTTGGTAAGATGCTCCACTGTAGAATCAGCCATATTGCATCTTTGCAGTCGCAAAGTTTGGAGGGAGCTAGCACTAGCAAATGAATAAAACACCACATAAGAAAGATATCAATTTGATTTTATAATTCAAGATGCATGACAAAGCAAATGTTAGCATAACTGAGTAAAGACACTGGTTTTTTTATAATTGAATGTGAATCTGTGGTATTAAAACAATATAATTTATATTCTACTTTTGGCAATAAGCATAATAAACAATGAAGTATTTAACCATAAGACCTCCTCCAAAATGCAGCAAACACGAAATAAAATGTGCAATTCTCTGCTTACTTTTCAGCAATGAAAGTGAATGTC
>NW_017715373.1:0-597 GCF_001865875.1 Lupinus angustifolius
AAGAACCAGAATTATATAAAAACTCACCCGAAAATCCAGCAGATGCACCGAGAGAAAGAGAGGTAAAAGAAATAACAAAAGGGAAAGGGGTAAGACTACAACACGAGAATTATCCAACCGCCAACAACGACCCAAGACTTCAACACACCAAACAGCAACGAAGAGGAACTGAACAAAAGTAAAGACACAGAAACGATGAAAGCACTTGCAGTGTAGAGAGCAAAAGAAGCTCAAAACACACACGAAGAGGTTGCTAATGGAGGAATACTAGTTGAAATATGAAATGAGAAGGCCAGTTTAAATAGTAAAATGAAAAGGAACATTAAAATTTGAGGTCAACATATTTTATCCCACAATATTGTGTCATAAAATGTGATTGGTTATAAAAGTACTTAATATTTAAAATTTTAGCATAAATATATTTTTTTCAATCAATTACTACTCATCACATAAAAAATGACATACAATGTAGGACAAGAGATGAACTCTTTAAGATTTGGCAATATATTAAATATGTAAAATGTAATAAATGTTTTAAAATATTTATTGCAATATATTAATAAATGTTTTAAAATATTTATTGCAATATATTAATAA
>NW_017715374.1:0-3512 GCF_001865875.1 Lupinus angustifolius
ATATGAATCTGCTTACTGGGAAACAGTACTTCTCTTACAAAAAAAAGATTCTTTAAGTAAATGGTAAAGGATTTATTTTGATAAGAGTTAGGAAAGATAGATAATTGGGTTTTTTAAGTGAATGAAATGTGACAAATTTAGGATACAATAATTAATAAATGGATAGGGATACAAGAAAATTTAAATAACTCACACATAGAACAAAATAAAGAAAAGAGATGGAGATTTACAAGTCCAAAAATGTTCAGAGTTTCTTCTTTAAGAACCAGAATTATATAAAAACTCACTCGAAAATCCGGCAAATGCACCGAGAGAAAGAGAGGTAAACGAAATAACAAAAGGGAAAGGGGTAAAGCTACAACACGAGAATTATCCAACCACCAACAACGACCCAAGACTTCAACACACCAAACAGCAACGAAGAGGAACTGAACAAAAGTAAAGACACAGAAACAATGCAAGCACTTGCAGTGTAGAGAGCAAAAGAAGCTCAAAACACACACGAAGAGGTTGCTAACGGAGGAATACTAGTTGAAATATGAAAGGAGGAGAAGCAGAAAATATCGGTTTATTCATTTGACTGCCATACTGAAACTGTGAAAAACTAGTTTGGCTGGCCAGTTTAAATAGTAAAATGAAAAGGAGCATTAAAATTTAGGGACAACATATTCTATCCCACAATATTGTGTCATGAATTGTAATTGGTTATAAAAGTACTTAATATTTAAACTTTTAACATAAATATATTTTTTTCAACCAATCATTACTCATGACTTGGGAAATGACATACAATGTAGGACAAAAGATGTACTCTTTAAAATTTGGCATTGATAAGATTCAAGATATATGTAAAATGTAATAAATGTTTTAAAATATTTTATGCAATATATTAAATATTTTGAATCTTTGAGTAAATTACAATGACGTTACTATATTTAGTGCAATGACATAAATCACTCCAACTTTTTTTTGCATATAAACAAAGTATTCCAAATTTATGTACATATATTACACTATCATTCTCTGAATGATATAAGTGTAATATTTTAAACAAAAAAATTATGAATATCATTTAGATAAACTATAGGAGATATAATGCACTTTAATCTAATAAAAAATAACAAGCAACATTGATTCTTATATTACTAGAACTTTACTCTATAGTATATCATACACTTGTGGAAAATTTCCATGATTTTAAACATAGTTTGTAAAGGAAATACTGGTTAATCTTACACATTAACTCAATATCCTCTATTTTTTTTCTTAACATTAAAATAGTCATTGCTAATAATATAAGAATAAAACAAATATATAATTTAAATAGAATAGCATAACATGCATAAACATTTTGTTATCATTATTTGTATATTTGATTGAGATAATTAAAGACAAGATACGACAAATAGAAAATTGATATTTTATCAAAAAATAAAGATTAAAATTGTAAATAATGTATTTTTTGTATTAAAATGATATTATTAAGAATGTTATTACTTAAACATTTTTTATTTTATAGATTGACAATGAGATGATAATGAGAATTTTACTAATTTCTTGATGAAGCATGTGATCAAGTCAATTTATTGAATTAATAAAGAGAAAAAAACTTCTTACTTTATCTAATAAAAAGTTGATTTCAATTCATCTATTAATTTGTGAGAAACTATTATTGTCATAACTCACAATGTATTATGTATCAAAAGTTATCTAGTTAATATTCATACATGATAGGTGACAAAGAGTACAAATGAAATAAAAAAACATAATAAATTGTAGAACCTTATTTTTGTTGGTTGTGAAATGCAACAATAGTTCCAAGGAGATATTGCTTAAAAACATAAAATAAAAAATTGATTTCATAGTGAAATTCTATTTGCAAATTCACAAACAGTCACTTTTTCATAGCTAATGTAAATTTAATCAAGAATAAGTTACACCAACACTCTTGGAGTTTAGTTTAATCATACTTACTATCATACTTGTTTAAAAGATACCAACGAACATTGGTTCAAGTGGTACATGCTTGATTCCCCTTACGCAAGAACCCGGGTTCGAGTCTTGTGGATGGAAAAAATGTCCACTGGCAGAGTTAGCCCCACGTACCTGTAGATGTTCCCGGCTCGGACAGGATTGCCCCCAGTGCGAGGATACTTGTGTTAACCAAAAAAAATAACACTTGTTTAAAAGATTACAATTGTATTCCTTGCGTATATAGGTGACAAATGAATGAATTTGAATTTGGATCCAAATACATGAAAAGTACTATATGAGAAAACCATTATGTCAATAAAGCATTTGTTAATATTATTTTTAAAAATCACCTTTAAAGTTCATTTTCTAAAAAATGTATTCTAATTTTTCTAATTATTAATCTCACTATCATGTGACCAAGTGCTATTAAGAATGTATGTAACTATCACAATTTAATATAAAATCAATGTGAGAATGAGAAACATATACAAAAAATTTAAGAGTTGAGATAATAAAGGGAATTGAAAAACAAAGGAGTTATCATGTTTGTGTTTTCGATCGATTTAATATCCATCTAAATGGATATATACGTGAATATCTATTGGATATAATGTATGAATTTGAAATCATTCACTACTAAAACTATCTAATGAATTATATTCATTTAAATTCATTAACTTTAGTGGATAAATTTGGATGAGTTTAATTTTCTTGGATTTGAATGTATTATGAATTATGAATAATTTTGTTCCCTTTACATGCAAAGGTACTCAATATAGTTGACGTAAATAAATTTGGAGGGATTTGTGAAAGTACAAAAAGATGGTTGAGTAGTGTTGTTTCACTTAATTTTGGAGGTTTCAATATAATTTACATTAAATGTTATATTAAAATAATTATAAATGATATATTAAAAAAGAGTAATGATATAGCATTCTATGAGATCATCCTACAAATCTATTTACCCATAAAATCAAGACATTTATATGCTCACTACCATGCCCTCCTCCTCTGAAATCAAGAATGTTGTCTTCTCAATGAATGGTGATGGGCCCCCTGGCCCTGATGGTTTTGGTGGCAACTTCCATCATGCTTTCTGGGACATTGTTAAGTTGGATGTGTGCAATTCAGTTGGCCAATTCTTCAAGCATGGTTGGATTCTTCCCAACTTGAAATCCAACTCTGTTATCCTAATACCTAAGTCTAAGGTAGCTGACAAAGTGGAGGATTTTAGGCCAATAGCCCTGGCCAATTTTCAATTCAAGATAATCACCAAGAGCCTAGCTGTCAGGCTTGCCATAATTGCCCCTAAAATTATTTCCACTCACCAAACGGGATTTATCAAGGACATGAAAATTCAGGACTGCATTTGCATTGCCTCTGAAGCAATTAACCTGCTTGATCATAAAGTCTTTGGAGGCAATCACGCAATCAAGTTGGACATTAGGAAAGCTTTTGACACAATGGATTGGTGCTTCCTATTAGTCACTCTCAAGGCCTTTTGTTTTTGCAACCAATTCTGCTCCTGGATCAGAGCT
>NW_017715375.1:0-2407 GCF_001865875.1 Lupinus angustifolius
CATACACATCCTCATCCTATCCTCATCCTCGTCCTCTTCCGATCCTTATCCTCATTCTGGTCCTCATCCTATCCTCATCCTCATTCTCGTCCTCATCCTCGTCCTCATCCTATCCTCATCCTCATCCTCGTCCTCATCCTCATCCTCTTCCTCATCCTCATCCTCATCCTCCTCCTTATCCCCATCCTATCCTCATCCTCATCCTCGTCCTCATCCTCATCCTCTTCCTCATCCTCATCCTCATCCTCCTCCTTATCCCCATCCTATCCTCATCCTCATCCTCGTCCTCATCCTCATCCTCTTCCTCATCCTCATCCTCATCCTCCTCCTTATCCCCATCCTATCCTCATCCTCATCCTCGTCCTCATCCTCATCCTCTTCCTCATCCTCATCCTCATCCTCCTCCTTATCCCCATCCTATCCTCATCCTCATCCTCGTCCTCATCCTCATCCTCTTCCTCATCCTCATCCTCATCCTCCTCCTTATCCCCATCCTATCCTCATCCTCATCCTCGTCCTCATCCTCATCCTCTTCCTCATCCTCATCCTCATCCTCCTCCTTATCCCCATCCTATCCTCATCCTCATCCTCGTCCTCATCCTCATCCTCTTCCTCATCCTCATCCTCATCCTCCTCCTTATCCCCATCCTATCCTCATCCTCATCCTCGTCCTCATCCTCATCCTCTTCCTCATCCTCATCCTCATCCTCCTCCTTATCCCCATCCTATCCTCATCCTCATCCTCGTCCTCATCCTCATCCTCTTCCTCATCCTCATCCTCATCCTCCTCCTTATCCCCATCCTATCCTCATCCTCATCCTCGTCCTCATCCTCATCCTCTTCCTCATCCTCATCCTCATCCTCCTCCTTATCCCCATCCTATCCTCATCCTCATCCTCGTCCTCATCCTCATCCTCTTCCTCATCCTCATCCTCATCCTCCTCCTTATCCCCATCCTATCCTCATCCTCATCCTCGTCCTCATCCTCATCCTCTTCCTCATCCTCATCCTCATCCTCCTCCTTATCCCCATCCTATCCTCATCCTCATCCTCGTCCTCATCCTCATCCTCTTCCTCATCCTCATCCTCATCCTCCTCCTTATCCCCATCCTATCCTCATCCTCATCCTCGTCCTCATCCTCATCCTCTTCCTCATCCTCATCCTCATCCTCCTCCTTATCCCCATCCTATCCTCATCCTCATCCTCGTCCTCATCCTCATCCTCTTCCTCATCCTCATCCTCATCCTCCTCCTTATCCCCATCCTATCCTCATCCTCATCCTCGTCCTCATCCTCATCCTCTTCCTCATCCTCATCCTCATCCTCCTCCTTATCCCCATCCTATCCTCATCCTCATCCTCGTCCTCATCCTCATCCTCTTCCTCATCCTCATCCTCATCCTCCTCCTTATCCCCATCCTATCCTCATCCTCATCCTCGTCCTCATCCTCATCCTCTTCCTCATCCTCATCCTCATCCTCCTCCTTATCCCCATCCTATCCTCATCCTCATCCTCGTCCTCATCCTCATCCTCTTCCTCATCCTCATCCTCATCCTCCTCCTTATCCCCATCCTATCCTCATCCTCATCCTCGTCCTCATCCTCATCCTCTTCCTCATCCTCATCCTCATCCTCCTCCTTATCCCCATCCTATCCTCATCCTCATCCTCGTCCTCATCCTCATCCTCTTCCTCATCCTCATCCTCATCCTCCTCCTTATCCCCATCCTATCCTCATCCTCATCCTCGTCCTCATCCTCATCCTCTTCCTCATCCTCATCCTCATCCTCCTCCTTATCCCCATCCTATCCTCATCCTCATCCTCGTCCTCATCCTCATCCTCTTCCTCATCCTCATCCTCATCCTCCTCCTTATCCCCATCCTATCCTCATCCTCATCCTCGTCCTCATCCTCATCCTCTTCCTCATCCTCATCCTCATCCTCCTCCTTATCCCCATCCTATCCTCATCCTCATCCTCGTCCTCATCCTCATCCTCTTCCTCATCCTCATCCTCATCCTCCTCCTTATCCCCATCCTATCCTCATCCTCATCCTCGTCCTCATCCTCATCCTCTTCCTCATCCTCATCCTCATCCTCCTCCTTATCCCCATCCTATCCTCATCCTCATCCTCGTCCTCATCCTCATCCTCTTCCTCATCCTCATCCTCATCCTCCTCCTTATCCCCATCCTATCCTCATCCTCATCCTCGTCCTCATCCTCATCCTCTTCCTCATCCTCATCCTCATCCTCCTCCTTATCCCCATCCTATCCTCATCCTCATCCTCGTCCTCATCCTCATCCTATCCTCATCCTCGTCCTATCCTCATCCTCATCCTATCCACATCCTCGTCCTCATCCACATCTTATCCTCATCCTCATTCTCGTCTTCATCCTCATCCTCATCCTC
>NW_017715376.1:0-310 GCF_001865875.1 Lupinus angustifolius
CCTCCTGTCCTCTCCTCGTCCTCGTCCTCATACTCCTCCTCATCCTCATCCTCATCCTCCTCCTCATCCTCACCCTTGTCCTCGTCCTCATTCTCATCCTCATCCACTTCCTCATCCTCATCCTCTTCCTCATCCTCATCCTCATCTTCATCCTCATTCTTTACTCATCCTATCCTCATCCTCATCCTATTCCTCATCCTCCTCCTCATCCTCATCCTATACTCATCCTATCCACATCCTCATCCTCATCCGCCCCCTCTTCCTCATCCTCATCCTCATCCTATGCTCATCCTCATCCTCATTCTCGTCC
>NW_017715377.1:0-1585 GCF_001865875.1 Lupinus angustifolius
TCTTCCTCATCCTATCCTCATCCTCCACCTCATCCACATTCTCATCCATATTCTATCCTCATACTCATCTTATCCTCATCCTCATTCACGTCCTCATCCTATCCTCATCCTCGTCCTCATCCTCCTCCTATCCTCATCCTCCACCTCATCCACATTCTCATCCTCATCCTCTTCCTCATCCTCATACTACTCCTCATCAAATCCTCATCCTATCCTCATCCTCATATTCGTCCTCATCCTATCCTCATCCTCGTCCTCATCCTCCTCCTATCCTCATCCTCATCCTCATTCTCCTCCTCATCCTCATCCTCATCCCATCCTCATCCCATCCTCATCCTCGACCTCATCCTATCGTCATCCTCATTCTCGTCCTCATCATATCCTTTTCCTCATCCTCATCCTATCCTCATCCACATCATATCCTCATCCTCATCCTTATCATCGTCCTCATCCTATCATCATCCTATCCTCATCCTCTTTCACATTCTCATCCTCATCCTATCCTCATCCTCATCCTCATCCTCATCCTATTATCATCCTCATCCCATCCTCATCCTCGTCCTCATCTTCATCCTAATCCTCATCCTCATCCTCATCCTATCCTCATTCTAATTCTCGTCCTCATCCTATCCTCTTCCTCTTCCTCATCCTCATCCTCATCCTCAGCCTCCTCTTCATCCTATCCTCATTCTCCTCATCCTCCTATCCTCATTCTCATCCGATAGTCATCCTCATCCTCATCCTAACCTCATCCTCATCCTCATCCTCATCCTCATCCTCATCCTCATCCTCATCCTCATCCTCATCCTCATCCTCATCCTCATCCTCATCCTCATCCTCATCCTCATCCTCATCCTCATCCTCATCCTCATCCTCATCCTCATCCTCATCCTCATCCTCATCCTCATCCTCATCCTCATCCTCATCCTCATCCTCATCCTCATCCTCATCCTCATCCTCATCCTCATCCTCATCCTCATCCTCATCCTCATCCTCATCCTCATCCTCATCCTCATCATCATCCTCATCCTATCCTCATCCTCGTCCTCATCCACATCCTATCCTCATTCTCATTCTCGTTCTAATCCTATCCTCGTCCTCATCGTCATCCTCGTCCTCATCCTATCCGCATCCTCAATCCCGTCCTCATCCTCTTCCTCTTCCTCATCCTCATCCTGTCCTCATCCAAATCCTATCCTCATTCTCGTCCTCATCCTATCCTCATCCTTATTCTCGTCCTCATCCTATCCACTTCCTCATACTCATCCTCATCCTCTTCCTCATCCATATCGTCATCCTCATCCTCATCCTATCCTCATCCTTATCCTATCCTCATCCTCATTTTCGTTCTCATCCTATCTTCATCCATGTCCTCATCCTATCCTCGTCCTCATCCTATCCTCATACTCATCCTCGTCTTCATCCTATCTTCCTCCATATCCTCATCCTCTTCCTCATCCTCATCCTCATCTCCACAACCTCATCCTCATCCACATTCTCGTCCTTCTCCTATCCTCATCCTCGTCCTCATCCTCTTTGTCATCCTCATCCTCATCCTCATCTTCTTCCCCATTCTCATCCTCAT
>NW_017715378.1:0-10357 GCF_001865875.1 Lupinus angustifolius
AAATAAGTCATGAACTTATCTTGTACCCTTTTTGCTATATATATATGTGTGTGTATATATTATGCTGGAAGTTTGGCTTTTCCTTTTTTTATGAAGTCAAATTGGGGAGAAAAGTTGAAGTTGTGTTTTTTGTTTAACATCTTTCAGGCACATACTTAAAAACAAAGGGGGAATATACATGATAGTGGGAGCATACTCAAGTCAACCATTGTCAAATCTTATGAAGTATGCTGAAATTAAAAACTCCATCTTTCAAGATGATGTTGGTTTGTCGTCATCTAAAGGGGGAGATTGTGAAGAATATCTTGCTCATGACCTTAGCACGATTTTGGTGAAGAAACCAAGATCACCAAAAAGATTAAAAAAGAAGAAGACCTTGAAGACATAGAAGATCAAGCTTCAAGACAAAAAAGATTTCAAGTCTTCAATAAGTACTTATATCCTTACACTCTAAATATGTTTAGTAGTAATGCTTATTAAGTGTAAAAACAATTTTGAAAATAATCGGAAAATTCTTAGGAAAAATAAAACAATTTACAAAATGCTAAGTAACATGTTACTTGACCTGAGTAACAGGTTATTGGACCTATGTAACAGGTTACTTAGACTGTGTGGCAGTAAGCAACATGTTACTGACACTGCGTGACAGGTTACCTAAGTGAGTAATGAGTTACCAAGCAAAAATTAACATAAAGTAATTGATTAGTCAAAGGAGTAACTGAATACTTAATTGGGCAGTAAGCTTTAGTAATCGGTTATAGGCCTAAGTAGTCGGTTACAGATAGTTGTTACACCATATTTTCAAATTCAAACCTAACAACTTTCATCCAAAATGAATGGGTTTCATTCCAATCGGGTCCTACCTTCTCATAGGGGTATATTGGTTTATTGGAAGCCTATTTAAAGGCCTTGAATCACCCATTTCTTTAATCTATTCTTCCACACAACTTTCGTATACAATTCTCTACAGTTTTTCATGCAACTCTTGTTCTAAACTTTCAAGATTTTATAAAGTTGCATCAAAGTGCTTGGTCTATACTTTTTCAAACTTAAACACTATTGAAAAATGTATTCCAAGTGTAGAAATAACAAGAGGATTGCAAGTTATAACATTTTATATCTTGTAAGGCAATCCTTGCCCTAGAAATTATTCTTCATTCATTATTGTAAGCTTTTCATCGCAAGGGTGTGGTGAGAAGGAGAAGAGTGTACTTGGAAGAGGTTGTCTTTTAAGTTTGTGAGGTATTAGTGAGTGTATGATGTACAAGGATTCTCAAGGAAAGAATTTGTAATTGCAACTCATAATATTAGTAAAGAAATTTCTTATGTTGTAAGAGTATTGGACGTAACCTTCGGTGGACAAGAAGGTGAACTAGTATAAAACCTTAGTGTTCTTACCTATCTTCTTCTTACTCTCTTTATATTTATATTGGTTATTTTTATGCGTTATTTTTGTTGCAACATACTCTCATTTACATAGTAGAAAAATTGTCCATATAAACCAGAAAACTAATTCACCCCTCTTAGTTGCCATCTAATACTTACATAAGTTGGGATTAATAAAAATACAAAATCACCATAAATATGAGTCGATGTACTGCTGGAACTTGGGAACGAGATTCAAAACCATCAAAAAACATGGGTTACTGTAAGCATGTTTGAATTCTATATATTTTTAATGCATGTATGCTTGGATGAATGAACAAATGTGTGAATATTTGATTGATATATGTATTTTAAATTAATGTATGCATCGATGAATGAATAAGTCGGTTAATGTTTGAATGGAATACTTTTTCTTTTGAATTAATGCATGGATTAATGAATGAATAAGCAAATGAGTTGGTAAATGATTGTGCAAAATGTTCGCGCCTTTAGTAGTTAGAACAATGGTTCCAACAAAGGAATTTCTTTTATATGCTAATGGGTTGTCTTTATGGCATAGGAACACTAAAGTACAATGATATCATGTACCACTTAAACATTGATGATGGTGTGGTCATCTTATTAAAGGGCGAAAAGTCATAATGAGAAATAAAAAAGTTAAAGAAAAATTACGGTGCACTTCTTGTTTCTACATAATATATAACCCGACACGAAGTTTTTGGAATATCTAAAGGCGATAGTCCTAGAGACTTTACTAGGGTATTTATATAGTGGACTCCTTTGGAGGTTCTAGACTACGACAAGGTCCCAAACTTCACCTCATCTCAAAAGAAAGGATTATCTAATATCATGCACTAGAAACAAGCGACTTACTCAAGTTCCTAACTCACAACATTGTAACAATTAGAGTGGTCCATTGTACCATACTAGAGATGACGCAATGTCATGATCAGATAGACAAGTATTTCTCCTTCCTAAAGTATTTCTATGTTCAGGTATAGGATATATGCGTGTTTCAAAATGCAAGTATATTGTGTTGTGTGCTGGGAAGCATCCAGACTTGATTTTTCTTAAAATAATTAGTGAATATATGCAATGAGCAAATGGAATTATAGGAAGAGGATGCACTTACTCTAAGAGTAAGTTTAAAAATCTTGCCCCACATTTTAGCTATCAATTCTAGGGAAATCCTATGGTTTGAATTAGTTAGTAGATCTAAACCATTAGATTTCCCTATAATTAATGGCTAAGATGTGGAGTATGTTTTTTACTCTTGGAGTAAGTGATCCCTATCATAATATTAATTAAAAGAAATCAAACAAGACCAAGAGATATTGTGGTCCATGCAATGCACGGTTCTAGGACCGACTCTCTGAAAAAGGTCCTTAATGGAGTTACCAGCTATCATGACCCAATTTTTAGTTAACATCGGTTTCACGACTTAAGATGAGAGAAGTAAAATTTCACTTTCTCATGTTTAACACTATTTTCTCGTTTTATGAATCTCCCTTTGGAGTCACCACCATATTTTTGTAGAAAAAATGTTAAAAACCTTATTTATAATCAATATTGGAATACATTGGTCTTTAAACATGAGCTCTATGCTCGTGATTCGCATTTGGGTCGAGGAATATTATTACTCATACTTTTTCTAAGGAATGATGATGAGAAAAAGAGAATTCAAAACAATTTTAAGGCATAGCATATTACTACTTATGCTTTGTTTTATGATGAATTCTTTATAGTCTCACAATGTCTTAGGGATAAAGATAAGTGAGATAATTTGAAAGTTACCAATGAGGATACTAGTGATGTAAAGTGTGTAAAGTGAAAACACTAATGCATAAATATGAATTACTATGTATGTTTCCAAATAAAAATATTAGTGACATACAAAAATATTTCTCTCATATTATTTATTGCTTTACTATTTTAGGAAAAATACTTACAAATGATGAATTAACTAACAATGTGTTAAGATGTCTTGATAAGACTTGACAACTTAAGGTGACAACAATTATGGAAGCAAAGGTAAAAGAAGTGGAAGAGAATCTCAAGGTGTTATGTCCTTCACTACTTTATTTAATAATCTCAAGGAACATGAATTGGAGCATGGACATCTCACACCACATGAGGAAACAAATCACAAACATAAAGGAAATTCTCTAAAAACCACTACATCAAAAGTAAAAAAGTGGAAGAGAACCCTAAAGAAACTTGCTAAAATTAATATTGAAATAAAAATGTTGGTTTTGATCCATGAAAAGAAGCTAAAAGGCTGAAATAGATTAGTTTAATCTGCAAAATGAAACCTTTGTACTTAATATATAAACTATACATACAAGTGTGCATCTAAAAAGATATTTCATCCTATTTGTGGAAAATTCAAGAAATTAGAGGAATAAAATAATAATTTAAAGAAATCACTTCCAAGTTTCACAATGGGAAAATGGAACTTTAATACCTTGCTTGGAAACCAAAAGAGTATTGCAAATAGCTTTGGACTAGGATACAACACTCATAGTGAGAAAAATATGTCATAGAAAATTAGTATAGCATTCTTATAATCCTCAAAAATCTTCACCTATTTGTTTCTATTGTGGTACTCATGAACACACATCTTACTCATGTAACACAAAAAATATGATATTTAAAATGATAATTATATTTGGATAGTGAAGGGACAAAAGTCAAATGCTAACCTAAAAGGACTGGAGGCGACTTGGATACCTCAATCCGCAAGACCCATGGAACTTATTGGTATCTCGATGGTGGGTGTTTAAGGCACTTGACGGGTGACAAAGGTAAATTTTTTGAATGATCTCTACAACAACAAAAAATGTTACATATGGAGACAACAACAAAGGTAAAATACTCGTCGTCAACAAAATTTGTAATTATTTTAACACCTTAATTGAAAGTGTTTTTTATTTTGAAGGTTTAGAACATAATCTTTTACGCATTAGTCAACTTTGTGAAAGGAAATGAAATCATTGTTTGAATTATTGAATGGATGTTTTTATTAAGTATTGAATTGTTGAAAACTAGGAAAAGTATCGTTATTTGGTGTCTAATTGATTATTAATTGCATATCTGTAGTTTATGGGAAATTTTCCCCCTCTCAAATAAATTTTGTAATTGATTAAACGTGCAAAAAAAATCTCTTAATCGATTAAGTAATTAATTCTCTGGATACAATTCCCTTATGCTTGATTTAGTAATTGATTAGATGTTTGTCATTTTCCCTCTACCTAATCGATTATCTATAAGTCATAATAGACGATTAGACAATGATAATTCTACAATTAAAACCCCAAATACCTTATTCTATCTCATTGACAACACTGAAATCACTCAGTCAAGCACCCCCATATCAAATCTCTACTTCTCACTCTCTAATAGATGATATTTAGTGCTTTCCATCTTAATCAATTAAGCTTCTTCCCTCTTTCTCTTGAAAAACTTTTTTTGTGTTCATCAAAACCCTCCTCATTCCTTCTTGAAGATGCGTAATTACCAAGGGAAACAGGTCAAGAACACTACTGATGTTCGCCCTTTCTCCAAGAAGCAATCGTCTCAGGCAACCCCCTCTGAAGGTCCATCTAGATACGTTAGTTACCCCTTTTATTCTCTAGACAGACAAGTAGAGCGCTTGGCTTTGTTTGTAGACCATACTATGGAAACACACAGGTAATGTGAGGCTCTTGCAAAGGGGATTTGAGTTACATGATTCTCTTTTCAATAAAGGACTCACTCTATCCTGTCAAGTTAATGCAACATATATCCTGGTCTAGTAAAGGAATTTTATGCCGATTTGATCAAAAGAGGAAATTCATTGGTTACTCTTATGCTGGGTCATAGAATAGTACTCACAAGGAAATTTTTTGAGACTATGGGTCAGTTTAATTTTGACGATCTATTACTTAGTGAATGTGGCGACGAGCATTGGTCTGTAATTGACCATTTACTATTTTACAAGCCTTGCTTGTTCAACAATCTCACATACATTAATGCTACAACCTTAAAGTCGGGTTACATAAAGGTTGATGACAAACTTTACCGCTATATCATGGTATACATCATGATTCCTAGAACTCATAATAATTCCCAACCTAGTATTCCAAACTTAATATATTCATGCATGTTGTAAAAAATGGTTTGCTAATTCATTGGCACAGATAATTCTAGATCATATGATGGTTAGAAGAAATGAGGCAAACACTAGACTGCCATACTCCATTTTAATTTATTGATTCGTTGATCATTTTAGGTTCAATGTCTTAGGACAAGTTAGTATCCTAATTTATCAGAAAATGGAGAAATTGGAATACCAGGCCATGAACAAGGTGGTATTGGAAGTCTAATCCTTGGGTAGAGCTTCATGTTTCTGATTTGTCTGATTCTCAGATGGAAATAATGAATGCTTAAGAAGCAGGTCGTTCTAGGATCAATTTTAGAAATGGAAGTTATAGTAGTGAAAATAGAAGTGGAGAAGCTTTGGAGCTACACAACTTAGAATAATTTGCTTCTTATTTGGATGCTTTACAAATGAAGGGTGAGTGCCTATTTATAGGCTTTCTACAACACTTATGAATTTCTAGATGGTTCCATAAGTATCTAGTATACATTTTTCTCAAGATTTCTAGATACTTCTTTAATTATAATACTAAATGCCTATAATAGAATATACTAGAAGCTTAGGATAATTCTAGATATTATGATACAATCACCACTACTTATTCCTACACAAGTGTGGAAGCTTCTAGAAAGTGTGCATCAATATTTTATCACTCCTCCTTGATGCACATTTTTGTAACTCCTAGCATCGATCGTAGTTGCTCGAACTTTGGCCTTGGTAATGCCTTAGTGAATATGTCAGCAATTTGATCTTCGGTCTTGCAATACTCGAGCTTTATTTCTTTATTCTCATTTGCTTCTCTGACAACATGATATTTAATTGCGATATGTTTTGTCCTGTTGTGATGGACTGGATTATTTGCTATCGCTATCACTGATTTGTTGTCACAATAGATTGTCATAGGCTCCATCTCTTGATCTCCCATATCATTGAGTATTCGTCTAAGCCATATAGCTTGGTTAGTCGTCTCTGCAGCTGCTACGTACTCAGCTTCTGCTGTTGATTGTGCAATGATTGCTTGCTTCTTTGACGCCCAAGAGAATACTCCTGATCCAAGTGAGAAGGCATAGCTTGATGTGCTCTTCATATCATCCACCGAACCTGCCTAATCACTGTCAGTGTAGTCGTGCAATGTTGAGTTGGTGTTGGTCTTATATCATATCTAAGAATTCTTTTTCCAACTCCAAAGTGGATTTGACTTGGACTTTGCATGAATCTTGATAGAAGACTTGTAGCATACATGATATCTAGTAGAGTGGTAGTGAGATATAGAAGACTCCTGATCAAACTCCTGTAGAGAGATGCATCTGCCTATGGAGATCCATCGTCCTTTTGTAGCTTCTCATTAGTAACGAGCGGAGTAGCAACTGGTTTGCACTCACACATCTTGAACTTCTTTAGTAGTTCTTCTATGTATGTCTTCTGTGAGATGAATACACCTTCTTTTCTTTATTTTACCTTAATTCCAAGGAAGTAGTGCATTAAGCCTAGGTCTGTCATCTCGAATGTCTTCATCATGTCTTCTTTGAACTCTGTTATCATCTTTATATTGTTTCCAGTGTATATAAGATCATCTACGTACAAGAAAACTATTAAAGTATCATACTGACCTTGGGTCTTAATGTATAGTGTAGGCTCACTCTTACTCCTCCTGAATCCTTTATCGACGAAGTACTGGTCAATTCTACTATACCATGCTCGAGGAGCTTGCTTCAAGCCATATAGAGACTTCTTCAATCGTAGCACTTTGTTTTTGTTTCCCTTGCTCATGAACCCTTCTGGCTGCTCCACAGAGATCTCTTCTTGAAGTACTCCATTGAGGAATGTAGACTTGACATCTAGCTGGTAAATGCTCCATCCTCTTTTTGCTGCAAGAGCTATTAGAGCTCTTATAGTATCTAGACGAGCAACTGGAGAAAATGTCTCATTATAGTCGATTCCTAGTTGTTGAGAGTAGCCCTTGGCTACTAATCTCGCCTTGTGCTTATGTATAGTGCCATCAGGATTGAGCTTTGTTTTATACACCTATTTTACTCCAATGATGTTTTTATCCTTTGGACAATCTACTAGCTCCCATGTGTTGTTTTTCTCGATCATCTTTATCTCTTCTTCCATTGCCTTGACCCATACTTCTTGCCTTGATGCTTCTTCAAAGCTTCCAGGTTCAACTATGGCCAAGTTGCATGTCTCATATATATCTACCAAGGATCTTACTCGTCTCGGAGAAGATTCTGGTGAAGATTGTTCATGTGGGAGTGTAGTTGGCGTACCTGGATCTTCTGTTGCTTCTTCTACTTCCCCAGTTACTTGTGGTTGTTGTGTTGGTATGGATATGTTGTGTCTCTCAATCTTACCTTCATTCCAATTCCAAGCGGCGCTTTCATCAACTTCAACATCTCGATTGATGATAAGTTTCTTTGTTTCTAGATTGTATATACGATAGCCTTTTGACTGTGTGTTATATCCTAGGAAGATGCCTCTTATTGTCTTGTCTTCTAGTTTGAGTCTCTTTTCTTTTGGGACATGTATATAACAGATGGATCCAAAGACTCTTAGATGTTTAGCTGATGGCTTTCTACCGCTCCAAGCTTCCGTAAGAGTTTTACCTTTGACTGCCTTTGTTAGACATATGTTCATTATGTAGACAGCTGTGTAAACTGCTTCGGCCCAAAAGGTGTTTGACAAACCTTTCTCCTTGAGCATCGATCTAGCCATCTCCATGATCGTGCGGTCCTTGAGCATCGATCTAGCCATCTCCATGACCGTGCGATTTTTCCTTTCAGACACCCCATTTTGTTGTGGAGTGTAAGCAACTGTGAGTTGACGCTCTATGCCTTCATCCTCACAAAATTTATCAAATTCGTGAGAGTTGTACTCTTTGCCACGATCGCTTCTGAGTACTTTTATATGTTTCTCGCTTTGCTTGTCGACAAAGGCCTTAAACTTCTTGAATACTCCAAAGACTTCTGATTTTTCTTTTATAAAATAGACTCATGTCAATCTAGAAAAGTCATCAATGAAGATGATGAAGTACCTGTTATTAGTGAGTGATGGCGTCCTCATTGATCCACATACGTCAGTATGGATGAGCTCCAACAAGCGTTTTGCTCTCCAAGATTTCCCACTTGAAAAAGGTAGTCTATGTTGCTTCCCAAGTAGACATCCTTCACAAGCTCCTTCATTCTCTTGGATGCATGGAAGATCCTTCATCATTCTTTTATGATATAATAGCTTTAAGGCTTGATTATTAAGATGACCAAATCTTTGATGCCATAGCCATGATTCATCAACTTGAACCTTCATGGCGATGTTAGTAGCATATTTCCAAGTTATTGTAAAACTTCTATTTTTTTCTCCATTTTAACTTGGGCTATTTCAAGCTTTCTATTATTATCATATATATTACATATATCTCCCTCAAAGTGGAGAGAGTAGCCTTTTTCCATCATTTGGCCAATACTCAAGATATTTTCTTTAAGGTTAGGAACTAGTAAGACATTTGATAAGTCGCGTACCTGATTGTGTCTCCACCATGATAGTGCCCTTGCCTTTGGACTCAACCATGGTGCCATTACCCAATCGAACTTGCACTATGACAGATTCATCAATGTCTTTGAAAATGCTCTCGTCCTTAGCCATGTGGTTACTACAACCACTAACCAAGTACCAGTTTTCTTCTTTATCATAATTGGCCTGATGATTATTTTTGTTGCGACAATTTTGCTCTGAGTGCCCAAATCTTTTGCAATATTGGCATTGTATCTTTCCTTGATATCGACAATATTTTTCTGAATGGCATGACTTCTTGCATATGTTGCATGGAAGATATTTTGCTTGATTGTTTCTAGAGAAGTCTTTAGAAATCTCTTTGTTTCTAGAATGTTCCACACCAATATTATTTCTTTTTTGATATTTTTTATTCTGAGACCTTAGTCTGAGCTTTGATTGAAAGACATTTTTTTAGTGAACCATCATCATGCCTACTCAATCTTTGCTCATAAGCTTCTAGAGTGCCCATTAGTTATGTTACTAATAGAGTAGACAAATCTTTGGTTTGCTCAATCGTAGTAACTATTGAGTCATATTTTTGGGGAATTGAAATCAGAATTTTCTCAACAATTCTTTTGTCAAGAATAGTTTCCCCATAGCTGACTATTTCTTTTACTTTAGAATAATAGTCTTTTATTGTCTCATACTCTCTCATCTTCAGTAATTCAAACTCACGCCTAAGAGTTTGAAGTTTAATGGTGCGTACCTTATCACTGCCATGAAACTCCTCCTTTAATGTATCTCATGCTTCTTTGGCACTTATAGCTCCCATTATTCTTGGAAAGATAGTCTCTTCCAAGGCTTGTTTTAGAATAAATAACGCCTTTGCATCCTTTTTCACATTCTCTTTTAACTCCTTTTTCTGAGCCACGGTAAGAGTTGAAGTATTCTCTGGAGTAGTGAATCTTTCTTCTACAATATCCCACAAATCTTGGGACCGGAAGAAAGTAGTCATGTTTGTGCTCCAATAATCATAGTTTTCTCTGGTGAAAATTGGGATAGGAATTGATGGTGATTGAATAGTGCTAGCCATAGCTCAAAGTGTATAAAGATGGTTTAGTATGGATATGAGATTTTTGTTGGTAGCTGGAAATGGATAGAGTAATATTCTACGCCCAGTGTATGACCAAACGTAGCTCTGATGCCACTGATAGTATTTTAGAAATGAAAATTATAGTAGTGAAAATAGAAGTGGAGAAGCTTTGGAGCTACACAACTTAGAAGAATTTGCTTCTTATTGTTAGGTATCAGTGGCTAAAATACACCTAGAAGGGGGGTTGAATA
>NW_017715379.1:0-378 GCF_001865875.1 Lupinus angustifolius
AGAAAGAGAGAGATAAAAATCCTGCAACACGATTTTTATCCTGGTTCGTTTGCGTGTACTTGCAAACTACATCCAGGCTGATCTGGGAGATTTTTCTTCACTATAATTGAAATAATGTTTTACAAGCACTTCTTCCAATTACAACACTTAGATATTCACTTGGAACAAAAAGAAACTTATTCCTTGGTTTGACTCCCTTCCTACCGCCCAAGAAAACCTTTCTTGCGGTGTAGCCCCACCCAAGAATCTATTCTTCCTATCAAGAACACTAAGCTATCGAAGATACAACACAATCTCGTTGGTGGTAAGACACCTTGAGATTCCCAATGTTACAACACTTTTCACAGCAAAAACATAGAGTAAACTAAAGCAATTATG
>NW_017715380.1:0-1275 GCF_001865875.1 Lupinus angustifolius
TAAATTGATTCAATTATAGTGAAGGAAATCTCCCAAGTCAGCCGGGAGGCCTGGATGTAGTTTGCAGTGGACAACAAACGATCCAGGATAAAAATTCGCATTGCAGGCTTTTTTTTTCTCTCTCTCTCTTTACTGTTTTTAATCGATTATTTGGTATAGTGGAATTAATTGTTACATTCTGTACTTGTGCTATACTGAATGATACTCTGATATAATATATGTAAGCTCTGTTATTCGTTCCATTATCGGTTAACTGTTGTGCAATTAATTGTTTCTGTAATAGCTTACTATTTTTGTTTAATCGATTAAGACTGTTCTGTTAATCGATTATCCTTGTTCTGTTAATCGATTAAGTTTGTATTGTTAATCGATTATCTTCATCCTGTAATCGATTAATTAGGGGTGATTGAGCATTAAGTGTTGAGTTTCAAAAAGCGGCTATTCTAACCACTACACCTATTCAACCCCCCTTCTAGGTGTATTGTAACGACTGATACCTAACAAGTGGTATTAGAGCTAGGACGAAGTGCTAGCTCAACCGCGTATTCGTGATCCTAAAGGGAAAAGGGTAATCCTAATAAATGAACAAATAATAAGCCAATTGCAAAAAGAATTAGATGAATTAAAACTGGAAAATGAAACTTTATATCTCGTCTATTCTTGTAGCTCATGTAACTGCTCTGCTAATAACTTATGTCAAAAACCTGTCTGTTAGACTTGTGAGACTTTGCAAGAAGACAATTTTAAACTAAATGAAAAACTCACACGTCTCACAAACAGTAAACAACAATTAGATACCTTGCTTAATCAAACAAGAAATGTTGGTGATCGTACTGGTCTAGGTTATACTCGCACTGCTAAAAATAAAAGACCATATAGAAAACCTGTAGCTCACACCAAAAATAAATATCATAAGCATTCTCCTACTTGTTTTTATTGTAATACGTATGGTCATACTTCTCATTCATGCTATATTAGAAAGTATGGTATACCTAGCGGAGTTTATGTATGGAAAAAGAAGGGAGATGACTCCCTAATCACTAACAGAAAAGGACCCAACATAAATTGGGTACCTGAGAAAAGCAAGTAATCTATTTTGCAGATATGTCTCCGAACACATGGACAAAAATGGTACTTAGGCAGTGGGTGTTCGAGGCATATGACATGTGATAGATCAAATTTCCTGGATCTCTCACTTAAAGGAAAAGGATACGTCACTTATGGAGACAACAACAAGGGAAAGATACTCGGCACAGGAACAGTTGGTAACTCATC
>NW_017715381.1:0-329 GCF_001865875.1 Lupinus angustifolius
TACTCCATATGGACTTGTTTGGACCATCACAAATCATGAGTTTTGGTGGTAGTTACTACGCTCTAGTTATTGTTGATGATTTCTCTAGATTTACATGGACATTATTTTTATCATCAAAAAGTGACGCGTTCAAAACTTTTAAAAATCTTGCCAAGCAAATCCAAAACCAACTTAACCTAAAAATAATATATAAACGAAGTGATCACGGGGGAGAATTTGAGAACTTCCACTTCGACAAATTCTGTGATAAGCATGGCATTTTGCATCAGTTCTCTGCTCCTCGCACTCCACAACAAAATGGAGTTGTAGAGAGGAAAAATCGTGTTTTA
>NW_017715382.1:0-1895 GCF_001865875.1 Lupinus angustifolius
TAAGAAAGCTCACCCGATTGATAAAGTTATAGGTGACATATCTACGGGAGTGGTAACCCGTAGTTCCTTACGAAATTTCTGTAATTTTGAAGCATTTGTATCGCAAATTGAGCCTAAGACCATTGATGAGGCCATCGAGGATGTACACTGGGGTATAGCTACGCAAGAAGAGCTAAACCAGTTCGAGCGTAACAGTGTTTGGGACTTGGTCCCTAAACCTAAAGATCATCCCGTGATTGGTACTCGATGGGTCTTCAGAAATAAACTTGATGAATCTGGCTTAATAATTCGAAATAAAGCACGTTTGGTGGCCAAAGGCTACAACCAGGAGGAGGGTATCGATTATGACGAAACCTACGCTCCTGTAGCCAGATTAGAGGCCATCAGGATGCTTCTTTCCTTTGCATCTTTAATGAATTTCAAACTTTTTCAAATGGATGTAAAAAGCGCCTTCCTGAATGGATACATTCAAGAAGAAGTTTATGTTGACCAACCGCCTGGTTTTGAAAATTTTAAATATCCGAACCATGTTTACAAACTTAAAAAGGCACTATATGGTCTCAAACAAGCTCCTAGAGCTTGGTATGACAGACTTAGTACCTTTCTTTTAGAAAAAGGGTTCGAGAGAGGCTTGGTTGACACAACGCTTTTTATTAGAAAATCAGAAAATCATGTTCTGCTTGTACAAATCTATGTAGATGACATAATATTTGGATCTACTAATGATATCTTGTGTAGAGAATTTTCTGAGATGATGCAGGGGGAGTTCGAAATGTCTATGATGGGAGAACTCACATTCTTTCTGGGACTTCAGATAAAGCAGCTAGAAAGTGGGATATTCATCCATCAGGCGAAATACTGCAAAGAGCTACTCAAGAAATTTGACATGGATAAATGTAAGGAAGCTTCCACTCCTATGGCATCTGCTTGCTACCTAGATAAGGACGAAAAAGGAAAAGCAATAGAGGTAACAATGTATCGTGGTATAATTGGGTCATTACTTTACTTAACTGCAAGTCGACCTGATATCCTGTTTAGTGTATGCATGTGTGCGAGATTTCAATCATCACCTAGAGAATCACATTATATAACTGTTAAAAGAATCATGAGATATTTAAAAGGAACAACTAACATGGGATTATGGTATCCTCGGGATGCCTCACTATCCTTGGTGGGTTATTCCGATTCCGATTTCGCCGGATGTAAGTTGGATCGGAAAAGCACTAGTGGTACTTGCCACTTGTTGGGCAGTTCATTAGTAGCATGGCACAGCAAGAAGCAAGCCTGTGTTGCTTTGTCCACCGTCGAAGCGGAATACATTGCCGCTGGTGTGTGTTGCGCTCAAATCCTTTGGATGAAGCAGCAACTTAAGGACTTTGGTCTTAAACTCGAAAAGATCCCAATAAAATGCGATAATACAAGTGCCATTAACCTATCCAAGAATCCCGTTTTGCATTCTAGAACAAAGCATATAGAAATTAGACATCATTTTTTGCGTGATCATGTACAAAAAGGTGACTGCGTTCTTGAATTTGTGGAAACATCTAAACAGTTAGCAGATATTTTCACCAAGCCCCTTCCCAGGGATACTTTCTATGTTCTAAGGAGAGAACTAGGAATTCTTGATGAACAATATCTTGTTTAAAATTGTTTAGTTGTTTGCATTAATTGTTTTGCCTCTATATGTCTATGTGTTTCATGTTTAAATGATATATGTTGAAATGAAAAATTAAATCTCTTGATTAACTCTTTCTGTGATTATTAATGTCTCGATTGATCCGTTGCAATGCATGTATGTGTCCTAAAAAGTCGAAACCGTTCTGCTGCCTAAAAACCAATTTTTACCGGGCTTAATCGATTAAACACTTGAGGTTAATCGATTACCTGGGCATTAG
>NW_017715383.1:0-709 GCF_001865875.1 Lupinus angustifolius
GTTATGGTATAGGGGATTGTTCCTGGGTTAAGGACAACTTTGATCCTGTTGAAGTCTATAAGTCATTCCTTCGAGGCCCTCATCTGTACATTCAGGGTCAACTGACCAAAGCTGGATCGTTATCTGTTGAGAACAGGCTGTTGCATTACGTTATTGCTTACATACTAGTACAGAGGAACACAAATCACGCACAGCCTACTGTGAATGATTTGCGTTTCATGTATGCTGTAAAGAATAATGTCATGATCAACTGGCCCGAGGAGATTCTGAAAATTATGAACAGTATATCATTGTCGCAGTCGAAGCTGCTTCCATATAGTATTTTTATATCTTGCATTGTCGATTATCTGCACATTGATGTTTCTGATACAATCATTATTGAGTATACTGATAAAGATCACCTGGTTGGTGAAAGTCTCATTCATAAAATGGGAATATACAAGTATGGTACTACTTGGCAATATCGGGAGGACTACACTACATTTGATATGGATTTGTCTGATAATTATAATCAGGGTGATATGGATAATCAGAATGCTACAACTCAGGGGGAGTCTTCTGGAACAGCACCTTATAACTCTGCTTTTGGTCTAGCTCAGATGGAAGCTATGGAGCAATGGCTTAACAACCGTTTGGATCTTCACATCCAAGGGTTGAAGGATTCTTATTTAGCAGGCATGGAGCAGTATGAAGAACGTCAGATTGCCTA